>NC_056725.1:627033114-627058114 GCF_019279795.1 Protopterus annectens | reverse complement strand
GCTGGGGATGGAAAGGAATTATGAAGTACTGCCTACTTACCTCTGTATGAGGAGCAACTTGGGCATGTCTGTTTCAGGAGCATGCAAGCCATCAGTCATACCCTGATAAGATGGGAGAAAAGCTGGGATGGTATTTACTTACAAAAGGGCAGGGAGTTGTAAGTAGTTATATGACTCACTGAAGTGGATGATGTCCTGGATATTTATCTATTACATCCTCCATTGTGGGTACATATGGAAACTGGGTAGGGCTTAAATGAAAAATCCTCTAATGGCTGCTAGATGACAGCCTCAGAACAGTGGATCTGTTGTCTCATACATCGAACAAATGAGTACAGGACACTGCAGTGGAATTTTTTGGTAGGCTTAGGGCTCAATATGTGGATTAAAAATTTAGTGACAGACAAAGTGAAACTGAGATGAGACTCAAAGTGAAGTAAATATGAAATAACCATAAATGCAAGTAGTGCTGCATAATGCATGCATACGTGTGCTTCGTTTTCCTCTTTCCTCTCATAAACATCCTCATTGATTGCTTACAATAAAACATTCATACATATGTAAGTGTGGATATACATACACACACACAAACACACACACACACACACACACACGTATATATATATATATATATATATATATATATATATATATATATATATATATATATATACACACACATATATGGATGTGTCCCCCATACCACCTTACTAATGTGCCCTAACCCAAACCATTGTCCCTGCCCCTAACCATAACTCTTCATCTTAACTTAGAAAACCTTTTTCTGTAACACTACTACTAGAAATGTCCCTCTCACACACACACACTACATAGAACAGCGCACACAGTGAACATTAAATCTGCCTCCTACTCCAGTCCTTACTCTACTCCTAACCTACAAACACTTGTACAAATGCTCCCACCCACTGGCATTAAAATCCCATACCCATACTTTCTTACCCATATCACCCAATCTTCCTTCTTTAAACATCTGTAGCACTCGAGAGTGAGTGCTTCTAATGAATTATCCAAGCACTTCACCCTGTCAATAAATTCTCAATTTGACAGAGTGAAATTAAACCATATATATATTTACACAATAAAATATCATTCCTGTTCAAATATGTTCAAGCTGATTGGACGGAGCAATCAGTGTTCACATTGTAAAGCCATTATTACCAACAGAAAGAACTCGGGCTAACTGTAAATGTTAAAAAAAGTTTCAGCTAAATACAGACTTCTTCCATTGCCAGCAAATAAAAGACACTAAAGAAATAAAAAAGGAAAGGCAAAATATATAGGGGCACAGATGACATCCAATGGGAGTCTGTTATCCTAAAAAGAAAAAAATAAATACATAAATAGAAACAAGCAATGTATAATGGTTCAGACTAGCTATACCACTGCTATCTGAGTAACAGCAGTCTAAAGACAAATATACCATTTGTGTAATCAGTGCCATTAGGTATTAAACAAAAGAAGTGCCTTAAGTTATTTATTTAAAAAACTTAAACAACACAAGATACTTCTGCAAAATATTATCACTGTATAATGGTTAAATGCAAATTGGAAAAAAATCTGAAAAATAACTTTTTTTTTTCTACTGCCTTATGGAAAAACACAGAAGTGTAGAATACAAAAATGATACATTTGCAAAATACGAATAACTCATGGCTGAGTGTGGATGATGCTTGATTTACTCAGAGATGGCTTTTGTTTGGTCACCCAAGCTTTGCTGTTGTGACCAAACCTCACCAACTGTGGGTAAACCAAGCAGTGCCCCCATACAGCCAGGAGCTACTGCTAATATATATATATATATATATATATATATATATATATATATATATATATATATATATATATATATATATATATATATCTGTGTGTGTGTGTGTGTGTATGTGTGTGTGTGCATGTAACCAACTAATGATCAATACCATGATCAGTCCCTTTGAAATGTACCTGATTTCCCATGTTGATGTGACCTCAGAGTTTGTTACAGTGAGTAAGAGGGAGTAGAGGCAGGTGAGTAGTGTGGAGGCAAAGCCTACTAAAATAAGCAAGATGTGGGAAAAGCCAATAGAACATGACTTTTGAATACTATTAAGTAGCTTAACTATCTACCTATCCATCTATCGATCAATAGCTTTAAATAGATAGAATTAAAGAAAATGGTCTAGATTTTTCAAATCCATACAAAAAGGTAAATAACTATCTAAATAAGTAAAACATGACTATTAAACCAAGGAGTAACACTTTCAAAACAGCATGTGAAACATCCATATAATGTAAGCACTTTTGTGCAGATCAGGACCTCTTCAGAAATATGCTTTATGTACTATACTTTGGGTTTTTTTTTCTTTTCTAAGGTTGGTATTATATCAAATCCTCCCAGTTGTTCCCACTGATTTCTGGATAACTTGTTAAGGATTTTCCTTATCAGACTATTCATCCTTATGAAATGATGTCAGTTTTGGGTGCTACTCAATCTTTTAATGAGTTAAGCCATCCAAGGTCATACCAAACAATTTTTTTAGGCTAATTCTTGTTTCTGTGATCTAACACTCTCTACCAGGCAGAACAATGACAGTTTTACCCATGAAAAAGGTCCATTTCCTATTCTTAACTGCATTTACATGACACGGCCTTTTAAATTTTAGTTGGTTCGTTACCTGTTGGCTTAATACATGACTGATCCCCTTGTAATTAACGTTCAAGTGTTTCCCTTTTGATCATTTTTTCCTGTATAGGATTGGTTCCTTACATAGTTCTTAAATGTCCAGATTTTGCTATTTTTTGTTCTGTTTCTCATAAAATGCATGGTTCACTGGCAAACCAGTGAGCAATGAATTCACTAAATAATAACATACATTTAAGTTTCAGACTTCATATTCTTCCGAAAAAGCATGGCAACACAAGACCTTTTATTGTAACAACTTTTTATAACTATATGAGCAATATATAAAATTGGTCTCTATTTTTGGGCCTTTGTCCCCCCTTTATTTTTGGCTTTGTCCAAATTTATTGTGTTAAAAGGTTGGAAGGTATGGTTCCCTGATGTAGAGAATGGTTTTCACTGGAGTATTACACTTGTGACATTTCTTCCCACTGTTTCAGTATGCTTGAGAATGTGCTTGATGTATTAATATTTGTGAACTTTTAAAGATTCTAATTAAAGTATGTGAGGTATATGTCTGAAGAAGCCCTAGCATGGACAAAGGAGGTGTGTGTGTGTGTGTGTGTGTGTGTGTGTGTGTGTGTGTGTGTGTGTGTGTGTGTGTGTGTGTGTGTGTGTGTGTGTGTGTGTGTGTGTCTGTGTAGTACTTGCCCTTGCCCTTGGTGTTTAGATCATTGCTGTAAAAGATTGATGGGCATGTTTGCTTTAGCAGATACATGCTATCAAATAGCAGCATTACAACAACTTTAACGATTATTCTGTGTGCCTAGTTACTATCCTTGTTGAACTGTATCACTTCTAGGAGACCTATTAAAAAGTGATATTTATGAGCCTTCTGCCACAACCTGGTCAGCAAAATGAAAGTATATAAATAACCATAGATACAGACATAGATATTTATATATTCTGTCAATGTTACAGGCAATGCAAAGGTCATATGTACATGCTTGGCATGAGTATGACACATACCATCTACTAGCCATCACTGGCCCAACATTGCACTGCAAACTTCATTGTGGCATAGCACACCAGAAATGATGTCATCTGCAAGGGGGTGTTATTCCTTACTGTAATCATTATGCAGTTTGTAAGTAAAAATCATTAACATTCACAACTTATTAACACACAGCAACAAGTGCATGGAAAAGTATACCCTTGCTAGAGAAGGACTATACAGATTTTTACACTCAGTCCAAAATAAACTATGTGTGCAGCAGTATATGTTACTCCTCTTTTAACTGACAAAGATTATTCATCAACTAGTACCCAAACTCCTCTAGCATCTGGCAACATCTGCACCATCTCATTTCTCCATGACAGGCTGCATATGTTAGAGTGCCTGTTTTTGCAGCCACTGTGCCATCAAGGTCTGCCAGATAGCACTGCAGAGGCCTTACTGTCCTATACATCTTGTCCCACATACCCATATCCATTTCATCTGTCACATCACGTTATTCTGCCTGGTCCTTCTGCTCAAAGTCTGTAAGACAACAATGAGGAATGTTATTAGCACATATCAAATGTCTTTACAATATACAGTAACTGCCATATTTTAGTAACTTACTATGCAGCTGGATATACCAGACAAATGCACATTATTAAATGTGACAGTGGTTTACATGTAACTTGTGACATTTTAACATTGTACCCAATATGACTGTCTTTTGAGTAACCTCATGTTAATGCTGTCATCTGTATCTTAAAGTGAAAAATAAATTCACACGAATTGCTTTAGCAATGCATAAATACTTTCTTTGTGCTGTCCAACATAACAGTCATCACTCTATAGCTATGTTTTTTACCATAGCACAAGGAATAAGGGCCATTGCCATTCTGCAGTATGGCTGCAGTAAGGACATGCAGTGGATGTTTAGGCAATTAACAATGTATGTTATGGGTGTATGCCATGGTATCACATATTGTTAGTGCAGTAGGGATGTACACCATGGTTTTGGCAGAATCCAGTCTGTACTACAAGTGCATAATGCATCTGGTATCATGCAACAGGGTTACAATTAGGATGTGTGTAATATGCACTATAGGTATTTAGCATCTCTGCAATTATGCAAGCTGGTCACAGTAGGGGTGAACAATGACATTTAGGAAACTTACAATCTATATCACTAGATGTAAACTGTGCAGGCATCATCTCATTGAGCTGCAGTAGGAATGTAAACAAAACTGTTTGGAGTCTAGAATCTGTACAACAGGTATACACTGTCCCGGAATTCATGCACTAAGACTGCACTACAGATATATAGCACAGTGTTGTCAGTCTATCGTCTGTAGAGGTTGTATCAGGACTGTATTGTGAAGTGGGAACTGCAGTGACGATATAGTGAAGTGTTTGCAGCATATAATATGTACAAACATATTTATGCTGCACTTAACATCACACAGATAGGCTGCAGTACAGATTTATAACAAAATATTGGCAGTCTGCAGTCATTAAAACAGGTGTACACTGTTCCCTATGTCATGCAATGGTGCTGCATTAGGATTGTATCCAGAAGTGGGGACTGCAGTGGGGAAGTAAGGAGAAGTTTTTGCAGAGTATAATCTGTACATGTGGACACAGTACCTAACTTCATACAGCTGGGCCACATTACAGACATAGACCCAAGCTTTGGCAGCTACCAATATGAGTGACCATCAGCATTTTACAGAAATCTATGGAAAGTTGCACTCACCCGAGATGATAATCCATAATAAACATAGTTTTATGATTATGAGACACCTCTCTGATGAGGTTTATTAGGTGGCATGCATGACATTTGTTTACAAAACACTACCTACAATGGTACTCTCTCAGGCACTGCTCCTGCTGAAGGGGTGCACATCTAATGGCAATGAGATCCCCTCATGCTGAAACAGAAAAGGATGTTAGTGATCATATATTATACCAAACTAACTCATATAATGAGTTGCCTGATGGATACACATTTTGGCTGAAGTTGGATGTTCTCACACCACCTCTGTGATATTGTGGAAACTTTCCAGTTGTCTATCACATAGGTAAGGGCACTTATGCTAATGGTACCACTTATTCTAAGAGGTACCATTGTTCCTTTTCAGGGCCTGATCCCTGCCTTTTTCTATATAAACCACTGAGCTGATAGTGGCACCTGTCCTTAAGTCTAAACATGGTATGCTATGACTGATGGAAAAAAAAAGTCACCCTCCTGCCTACTTTTAATATGATCTTTGACATCCCTATTTCTCAGTTAAGTTGATTCTGATAAAGCCAGATGTGTATTAACTTGGTGACATGATGTCTGTATAGGACTGGGAACATATGCTGTTGATCTTCTACTGTGTAGCTTGGCAACTTGCCTGTTTTTCCATTTCATACACAAGTGTTTGTGATAGTTGTGTATATCATGTGATTCTGTATTAATTTTTAAATCATATTTAGAATATGAGAAATGTGAACCACAGTAAAGCAGGAATATCTAGTGTGTACATTACATCAGATGAGATTCATATGAAGAGATACAACATTATATTCACTTTGTATGTGTGCACACCAAACCGCATTAAAATATCATAGCATATTGATTCAACCTAGTAAGGCATTGGTACATACTAATTCGGTATACTACTTTGGAATCCCACAGTAATGATCATGTTGTATTTGGAATATTTAGTAAGAATCAGAGATTAATTTATAGCTTACAACAAACTATTTTTTTTTAATTTATTTCATAACCAGATAAGTTCATTTCAAATAAAACTAGGATCTATGGATGGGAAACAGTAAATTTACCCCAGGACTGCCCCCTGTACTACTAATGGACAGAGGCCACTCCTAACTGCTTTATCCCATCCATCAGTTCCCCTCAAATTATCTATGGTATGATCCCAGTTATTCTTATTAGAGATATTATATACTTACCAACCAAGGGATAGGTAAGATGAATCTCTAACCAAATGGGATAAGTTAATTAGAGCATAAAAAGGGAAAGTCAGAGTCAAAGTAAACTTTATTGTCGATCAGATAAACACAGCAGTGCAAGCTGAACGAAATTACATTGCTTTGGTCCATGTGCAAGACTTAACAATGAACACATAGTTTGAATGACAGTATGACTAATGCAAATACAGTCATAATTAAAAAATTAATAACACAATAAATTACCACAACTGGACAGGAAGACATTCAACAATATTATACTAGTAGGTACTGCAAGACTATGACTTCACATTGTGATTGCTTAGAATATTGCATTTCATCAGTTGTAGTATGATATATTCTGATGTCCATATTGCACATGTGTGGTGTGGTGACTCACTCCTGCCTATTATGTATTCAGGAAGTAATAGCATAAGAAATCAGGCTATCTGTACCAGTTATTGAAGCAGTTTGCTAGAGTGATTACTATAGCTGACACTTTATAGTAAGCGGCATCTAATTAGTCACTGTCGTGCTTGGCATTCAAGTTCAGCAGCCTTATGGATAGAGGGAAGAAGCAGTGCAAGCTGCAATACTGCCCGCTGAGGAAAGGGGGAACTACTTGCCATGGGAAAGGTGAGTGGGATCGTTGATTATCTTCCTAGCCTTTCCCACACACCAAGTCTCATACACATCGTCCATGGATGAGAGTGAGGAACCAATGACTTTTTCCACTGTCCTCAAAATCCTCAGGAGAGCCTTGCAGTCAGATGCTTTTCAATTACCATACCAAACTATGATGTTATTTGAGAGGATGCTTTTGATGGTCTCCCTGTAGAAGGCTTTGAGGATGGACTGAGACAGGTTTGCATTCCTCAGTTTCTGTAGGAGGTGCAGAAGTTGTTGTGCCTTCTTCACTGTGTGGCTAATATGAGTCGACCAGGATAGGTCATCTGAGATGTGCACCCACAGGAACTTGGTGTTTTTGACTCTGTCACCCCTTAATTTCCAGAGGTTGATGCATCTCCTGAGTCTTCCTGAAGTCCACTATTAATTCTTTGGTCTTGCTTACATTTAAGGCCAGATTGTTGCTTTCACACCAGCCTATCAGATGCTCCACTTCATCCCTGCAGGCTGTTTCCGCGCCATTTCTGACAAGACCTATGAAAGTGGTATCATCCGCAAACTTGATGATTTTGTTGGATTCATGCTTGGTCATGCAGTCGTGCATCAAAAAGGTGAACAGCCGAGGACTCAGGACTTGGCCCTGAGGGGCACCTGTGCTCAATGTAATACTGATTGAGCTGTTATTTCCCACACAACTTTTTGAGGTCTGTTGATGAGAAATTCCAGTATCCAGTTACATAGGGAGTGTTGATGTCCAGCTGGATCAGCTTTGATATCAGATTCTGGGAGATGACAATGTTAAAGGTGAATTAAATCAATGAAGAGTATTCTGATATAGCAATGCTTGTTCTCTAGATGTGTCAAGGATTCATGAAGTGCTATAGCCACTGCATCAGCCATGCAGCAGTTAGATCTATAAGTAAACTGTAGTATATCCAGTGTTGCAGGTAGACATGAACAGATATGGTTCTTGATCATGTGCTCAAAACACTTGATTACTGTTGATGTAAGAGCAACTGGCCAGTAATCTTTTAGGTTTGTCTTTTGGGATTTTTTTGGGTAAGGGAATGATTGTCGTATTTTTGAAGCAACTGGGTGCAATGACTAGTTGCATGGATGTGTTGAATACAGCTGTTGGTACAGTGAACAGTTGGGTAGCACAGTCTGTTAGAACCTTTCCCATAGTATTAGCAGGACCAGCTGTTTTTCTTGGGTTTACTCACCTCAGGGTCTTCAGAACATCAGATGTTTTTAGAAATAGCACCTCCTCACTCTGTTTGGCAGGGAGCTTATTTGGCACAGTGTTGTTGTCCATATCAAGTCTGCTGAAGTAGGTTTAGTTTTTTTCAGAAATTTTGTGTTGTCATCACATGGGGAGGATGCAGGCCTGTAGTTGGTTATGGCTTGAATGCCTTGCCAGAGATGTCTGGAGTCCCTTTGGTCAGATAAGTATCCCTGAATTTTACATCCATAGGTCTTCTTAGCCTCCTAAATAACTCTATTTAGATTTGCTCTGGCCTCTCTTAGGGCATCCTTGTCTTTTGATTTAAATGCAGAATTTTGTGCCTTTAAGAACTCATATGCTTCACCAGACAGCCAGGGTTTCTGATTAGCTCGCATGGTGATACATTTGATGACTGTTACGTCATCAACACATTTTGAAATATAGGCCATTACAGATACTGTATTCTCCTCTAGATCAATATGGTGGTTGATTACAACTGTATCTCTAATCACTGACCAGTTAATACATTTGAAGCAGTCCTATAGTGCCAAGACTGCTCCCTCAGGCCATATCCTTACTTGTCTGGTTGTAGGTTTGCCCCTTTTCAGCAGTGGTGTGTATGCAGGAAGCAGCATGATGCCCAGATGGTCTGAATTGCCCAGATGTGGATAAGGAACTGCTTTGTAGGCCAGTTTTACATTTGTGTACACCCTATCCAGAGTGTTCACCCTTCTTGTTGCAAAGTTCACATGTTAATGGTAATGGGGTAATATGGATTTCAAGTCAGCTTGACTGAAATCATTTGCAATTATATGGGCAAACTCAGGGTTCTTATTCTGGAGGTCATTTATTCACAGAAACAGAATGCTCAATGCCACATTGGTATTAGCACCAGGGGAGATGTAAATAGCTGTTATGCTCATGCCATTGAATTCCATAGGTAAGTAGAATGGTCAGCATTTTAGTGACATGAACTCAATGTTCTCTGAGCTGCTAAACACTGGGGGTCTTAGCATGAAACTGCATTCATGGCAAGCATTCCTTGCCTTGGAGAGTGCTGACATTTGTTCAGTCACTGAAACCTGGTTCATGTCTGTAGAGAGCACCCGAGCCTTAACAGGTTACTCATCCTACCATACTTTCAGATCCCAAATGGAGAGCTACAAATCCAAAGGAGATGGAGTTTCAATATTTATCAAAGACATAAACACCTTCAGGCTTGTCAAATGATATGATGCATAGGAGACACTCTAAGTGCAGTTAACTGTTGACAAAACACCTATTCAAATCATAGCTAGCTACAGACTCCCAACCATGACTCAGGCCGCCCACTTGACCTATCTGGACTTACTTGAATCCATCAAGATTCAACCATGTACCCTGATTCTGGGTGACTTTAACTATCCAGCCATAGAGTGAAAGACCTATTCTAGCCCAAACATGAACACCCAGAGATTCCTTGACTTCACCAATGCAAGTGCACTGGATCATTTAGTTGACACCACAGCAAGAGGTGAAAATATCCTGGACCTGGTCCTAACCAACATGAGTAGCCACTGTTGCACCTCTACAGTGTCATCCTCCTTGGTAAGATCCAACCATAAAGCGATCACCTTCAAAGTCACTATCTCCCCTGACCCCCACCCTCCACTTGTCAGGGTCAAACAAAAAAACTTTTCTAAAGCTGACTACAATCTCCTGAGAGCAGGTATAAGCAGCTTCACAGAAACCTTCCCTTCATTTGGGACTAGCACTAATGTCCAAGCCGACACCAAAAAACTATATGAGCACCTACATAGCTGTATGCACTTAGCAATACCTGACAGGACCAAATCATCTTCCTCAAGGAAGAGTAAACCTGTCTGGTGGACAGCAGCAATAAGCAAACTCGATAATAAAAGGAAAAAAATGCTGTCCAGGACCAAGAAGGAGCAGGTGCCAAGTTGGAAGTAATCTCTCCTTTGTCTGAACAAGCAAATAAGGTCACTGGTGAAATCCTCTAAGGCTAAATTCAAGTCCAAATTGGCCACATCTACTAAGGACAATGACAAGGCCTTCTTCACATACATCCACAATCTCAAAGGTAACACCCAAATCTGCTCTGAACTGGTAGTCAGTAACATAACATACACAAATGCTGCAGATATAGCCAACATGCTGGCAGACAGTTTCAGTGAAAACTTCACCCTTCTGTCCCTCCATCAGTAAACCAGGACAACCCCAGCACCTGACCCCTCCCCTCATCACCAGAGAGCAGGTCTTTAATGCCCTCTCAAAGGCAAAAAAATAGAGTCTCCATGGGACCCAACAACATTCCTGGCTGTATCTTACATGAACTCGGGCATTAGCTCTCAGCTCCATTATGTACCCTATTCAATCAATGCTTGAGCACCATCTTCATCCCAGCCAAATGGAGGACAGCCACTGTCATCCCTCTACACAAAGGTGGTGCCTCCACTGACCCAGGCAATTATAGGCCTATTAGCCTAACTAGCCTGATTTGCAAGGCCATGAAACGCATTATCATGGACCTTATAAAACAAGGACATTGGCAACCTCCAAACGCTTGACCCCACACAGTTTGGTTTTATCAAAGGGAGATCATGCCTGTTAGACTTGGTCTACTTCTTCCAAACAGTCACCAAAGCCATAGATAAGGGGAAGATGGTGTACACTGCCTACCTTGATCTAGCCAAAGCCTTTGACACTATTCCCCTCTTGGGCATAATAAATTAATTCTCCCAGCTAGGAATCAACCCATATGTTATCAGATGGGTAGCTGACTGTCTCACTGATAGAACCCACTCAGTCAAAATAGGAAAAGCCATCTCTAGTAGTAGACTCATGACAAGTGGTGTACCCCAAGGATCAGTCTTGGGGCCTCTATTGTTTGGGATATACTTTTCTGAGGTATAAGTCAAAACCAGTGGTCTGTTGCTTACCAGGTATGCAGATGACTGCAGGCTGGGCAGTGTTTTAAATTCCCCTATTGATGTGAACATCCTCCATGAGGGCCTTATCCAAACTAATGACTGGTACCAGAAGCATGGTGTCAGACTCAATGCCAAGAAATGCATCATTATCCCATTTGGGGAAAATGGCATCCCCACTAATTATCACATTAATAACCATGTACTAAGCACACAATCAGTTGTGAGGGACTTGGGAACCCAGGTTGGTAGCAACCTGTCTTTTGACTACCACGTTGCCTCCATTGTATGGAAGACTTTCTACATGGCCCACTTCATAAGTAAGGATATTTCATCCAGGAACAAAGAGGTCATAGCATCCCTGTACTCCTCCCTTATCAGACCCATTATCGAGTACAGTCCCACCTTTGGCATGTACCTTGCCAAGCACATACAGCAGCAAGAGAGACCACAGAGGTTCTTGACCAGGAAATCCAGGGTGTCAAACATCTATCCTATACAGATAGGCTAAAGATTCTGTCCCTCTACTCAGTCTCATAGAGACTGCTCAGAGGTGACTCAGCCTTGATAGAGTTGCTGCATATCCATAAGTCAAACTCCACTTGTGCAACCCGTATGCAAGGCCTCAACCTGGACTGTGACATTAATAGAACTTGTTGGTGGGATAGATTTGTATCCCAAAGACTCCCCCATCTGTGAAATAGACTCCCTCTCCATGTCAAGCAGAGTACCTCTCCAGCCCTCTTTAAGACGAATCTTGACAACTAGATGGGAAACAGAAAATACACCCCTGTGATCCCACCTGTGTCCCTGCTTGATGGGGAAAACAGGTGCTGACTTTGTGAGAATATGGGTGAAATTCTTGGCTAGGCTTATGAGGGCCTCCAGGCCAATAGCCTAGTATCACCCTATGAACCTATGAACCTATAAGCAGTGAGAGGTGATTATTTCACAGTTTGTACACCAGTTGTTGTTGATACACACACAAACACCCCCTCCACAAGATTTGCAACAGAGAGACTGATTTCTGTCAGCATGAAATAATGACATCACCTCCACATATATTGTACCATCATTTATACTGGAGTTCAGCCAAGTTTCAGTGAACACATTTAAACAACTCTTTCTCACCTTAGATTGTGTGGAAAGATCCAGCATTAAATAGTCCATTTTGCTTTCCAGTGAGCATACATTTGCCAGCAGCATGGAAGGAAGTGCATGCCTTTGTGGATTTATTTTCAGTCTAGCCTTAATTCCTGCTCTAGAGACTCTCTTTTTTAACCTTTCACATATTTTCCTTTTAATATGCTTCCCATATCCAATTATCAACTGGTTAGACAAGTTTGATAGGTTTCTGCAGTTTTTGTCATGTTCCAGTAAGATTCCAAGCTGCAGGAGTTCCTGGAGTGTGTTTGCGTTTACAGGCCACTCTGCTAGCAGTTCATCAAGCATGCCACACAGCGAGATATGAGATCAGATTTCCAGAAGATTCTCAGCATTGCAGTTAATAATACCTTCATGTCTTGCCCTTAAATCTGTTTGTTTTTCTGTTGTTTCTAATGAAAAACAAGACAAATAGTGCACTTTTCTGTATGGATCTGAAGCAGCCGCTACCACACAGGGCTCTGCTATTTCATAGGTTCATAGGTCAGTAATAGGCTATTGACCCTAGGGCCTATACAAGCCAAGCCATAATGATTCCCTGGCTATTGCTTCCCACAAATATTTACTTTCCTGGAACCCTGTCTAGCAGGGCTACTGATGTGAACCCCTGGGTGAATTTCCTATCTCCCATCCAATCGTCAAGGTTCCTCTTGAAGAGGGCCATTGAGGTGCTCTGCCTGACACGTATGGGCAGCATATTCCAGATTATGAGGAGTCTCTGGGTCAGAAACCTATCCCTCCAGCATGTTCTATTCATCGTGATGACAAGGTTAAGATCCCTGGAGAGTGTGGCTCAGAGGGATTGGGATTTCTTTAAGTGTAGCATGTCCAACAACTCTAGGTTTGACATGGCCTTGTATGTTAGGCAGAGATTGCCTCTGAGTAGGCAATATGTGACAGAGTATAGCTGGCATTTCTTTAGACGATCAGCATAAGGCATCTGCTTTAGGCCTGTGATTCTTTTTGTGAGGTATTTCTGCTGCCTTTCTAGTTGTTGCAGATGTCTTGTGAGGTACATACCAAATGGGGCACTGTATTCTATAATGGGTCTAATGAGGGATGAGTACAGAGGGGCAATGACCTCCTTTTCTGTGGATGAAAAGCCTTTAGTGATGAGATGTGCCACATAGAAGGATTTTTTTAACTGTTGTGGCTATGTGGTTATCAAAGGTGAGACCACTGTCCACCTTTGTCCCTAGGTCTTTTATCACACTTTTGGTGTTTAGTGTACTGCCACCTATGTGGTAGTTCACAGGTATGTGTTTTTTCCCAAAGGGGACAACTATAGATTTTTTGGCATTTAGCTTGAGCCCATGGCTCTGGCACCAGGCATCTGTTTCGGTAAGGCCCTTTTGTAGTATATCCACATCATTTGGGGATACAATAATGGCTCCCAGCTTACAGTTATCTGCGAACATTGTAAGCCAGAATCCCTTAGTGTTGGCCTGTGCTTCAGAAAAGCAGATGCCAAAAAGACTAGTCCAAGGACAGAAACCTGTGGTACACCACTTGTCACTTGTCTGGAGCTGGATTTGGAGTCTGATACTTTTACAGTGCGTGTTCTGTCAGTAAGCCAGTTTGCAACCCATCGAGTGATGTAGGGATTAATGCCCGCTTAGTAAGTTTATCTATGATTCCAGAGTTGGGGATAGTGTTGAAAGGCATGGTGAGGTCCAAGTAGGCTGTGTGAACCACCTTACCCTCGCCCACGGCTCTGGAGATTGATTCGAAGAAGTCAATCAGGTTCAGAAGGCAAGACTGGCCCTTCACGAACCCAAACTGGATGAGGTCCAGTGTTTGAAGGTTGCCAATGTCTTTGTTTATAAGTTCCATGATAATACGTTCCATGACCTTGCAGATCAGGCTCATCAGACTGATGGGACGGTAGTTCCTGGGATCCAAAGTGGATCCCTCCTTGTAGAGTGGGATGACTGTAGCTGTGTGCCACTCTGTGGGTATGAAGCCTGAGGTGAGGTTATGATTAAACATGACACATAGGTGAGGTGCTAGTTCGTTTTGTAGTTCATGCAGTACACAGCCCAGGATGTCGTCTGGTCCCATGGATGCTGTATTCCTGGCTTTGGAGAGTGAGTTT
Source organism: Protopterus annectens (assembly GCF_019279795.1). NCBI lineage: Eukaryota > Metazoa > Chordata > Ceratodontiformes > Protopteridae > Protopterus > Protopterus annectens. The sequence goes on along the minus strand of NC_056725.1, from coordinate 627,043,501 downwards.
TTTACCTGAGTGTCCATGATTACCGAAATTTGGCATTCTTTCGGTATTGAGATAGGCCCTTTAGGGAGTGAGAGGGGGGTGAAGCTGGCACTGAATTTCTCTGCCAAGATATTGGCAATATCCTTGGGATCAGTATATTTAGTGCCATTCTGCTGTAGCTCAGACCAGATCTGAGTATTGGCATTTAGATTTGTGACATAGCTATAGAATGCCTTGTGGTTGTCTTTGGAATCTTTTGCAATTTTGTTTTTGTAACTAGCTTTGGAAGATTTTATGAGGGATCTCAGCTTTCTACTGTGGCTGGTGAGGGAGTTTTTTGAATCCTGGGTTGTTCCTCTTTTCTGCAACAGTTTCTTCCTTCTATTGTACAGCTTGCTTATGGCAAGAGACCACCAGATTGGTTTCCTTTTTTTAGAGGACAGTGTTTTGATTCTATTTGGGATGGCTCGGTCCATGCACGAGTGAATGTGCTCCTACAGCACCTTAGTGTAGGATTCAGCAGTTTAACTTCCAGTTCCCATCTGCATGGGTGTCATGAAGTTTGTTACTTCTGACTTGAGAAGCATAAAGTTGGCTTTGGAGAAGTTTTTTTCAGGAGGTTTCCTTAAAGGGGGGTGGGGGTGGGATGTGGATGTCAAGGGTGATTAGCTTATGGTCTGATCTGACCAATGAGTGGTGACCACTGGTGTGGAGCATCAATCTCCCATGTATTTATTTATTTATTTATTTGTTTGTTTGTTCGTTCATTTGTTTGTTTGTTTGTTTGTTTCTTTGTTTGTTTGTTTATTTTAGGGAAACTGACTAAGCTTAAAATGGTCTGCATGGGCAACTAGCCTAGAACTTGCCTATGAACTTATTTGCCACAAGGTCCCTTTTAAGGTGTGATCTGGGAACTGTTTGGCTATGTGACATACTGTGGGCCACAGAGTAGGCAAATGGAATCAAACCATGCATTCCAGGAAGAAGCTAAGTAATAGCTCAGAGACTTCATCATGTGCTACTGGCAGTGCTATTTTGCGAGTGATACTGCTGCTCTTTTAATGTAAGGTCATGCTCGGTAACATTACTTCCCCAGTATTTCACTCCTCTTACTAAAATATAAGTTTGCGTATACCAATAACTTATGTGTTGCTTTGAAAGGTTAGGTCTGTTTAAAGAGGCAGCTTTCATTACCTTATGAAAGGCATCTACAAAAACAATTATTATTATTTCAGGGCTATGTTTGCAACCCATTGTATTTTCTGGGTTCCTATTACATTATCGAAAGATAACGTAATCGAACGCTCAGAACTTCGAAATGGGCAGATTTTGAAGATCGCATTGTGGGATCACATTACAATGAAGATTGGGATATCTGTCCTTTCCTCACTGTAGTGCGATCTCGGAGTTGGAATATATATTTAGCGGGGGGGGTGCAGCCCCCCCCCACAATAAAAGCTTCGATATGCAAACGTTTCGATGTTTTGAGCATTTGATTACATTATCTTTAGATAATGTAATATGAATCCGTATTTTTTTTCTCTATTAAGTATTGCCTCAAATGATGTCCCTTTCTTGAAGTGAGCACATGAAAGAGAAAGCTCAGTTTCAAAGAGCAGGAAACTTAAGTATTGCTGGACACGCAACAGGCAAATATGACTTTTTATGGGTTGGAGTGCAAATCAGACAGGGCTATAGGAAGGATATTTGGTACCTTGGGCAACGCATCCATTTGCCTCCTTGTCAAAAATATAAAAAAAGAAAAAATATTTGGCAGCTTACAGACTGTCATTAAGGAGTTGCATTTGTGATCTTTTATTAGATACTTTGCGAACTAAATGTCAGACATGTTATTTTATAAAGGAAGCTGAAAAGATTGCAAACTGTCTAACAGAAAACAATTTCAGATATTTTTTAAAGGTAGTTTTACAAAAAAATACTTTTACAAAATAACAGAAGTTTAGCAGCTCGACAGTTTACAAGCTGTCATAGGTTCATAGGTTCATAGGTTAGTACTAGGCTATCTGCCCTAGGGCATTTATAAGCCTAGCCAGAGGGTATGTGGCTTACACCACCCCTTAGGATGAGAATACTACGCCCTTTTAGGGTTTAGTTTACTATGCCTCTGTCTAGTAGTGACACAGAGATGACCGATCTCCCATCCACTTTTCTCTTGAATAGAGTCAGTGAGGGGCTCTGCCTAACATGGACTGGGATTCTGTTCCAGAGTGTAGGGAGCCTCTGGGTTATGAATCTGTCCCTCCAGCACATTCTATTTATTTCTGTGTTGAGGTTTAAGTCACTTGTTCTCGTGGCTCTGATGGATTTGGATTTTCTGAGGTGGAGCATGTCCATTAATTCAGGATTGGACATGGCCTTGTACGTCAGGCACAGATCACCTCTCAGTAGAATAGAGCTGGAGTTTTTTTCAGTCGGGCAGCATATGGCATATGTTTAAGACCCTTTATCCTCTTGGTGAGGAACTTTTGGGGTCTTTCCAACTGCTGCAGGTGTCGGGTGAGATACATCCCAAACGGGCATTGTACTCAATCATTGGCCTGATAAGAGAAGAGTACAGGGCACAATGACCTCTCTTGATCTAGATGTGAAACCCTTCATGATAAGGTGGGCAGTATAGAAGGTCTTCCTAACCACTTTGGCAATGTGAGTGTCAAATGAGAGGTTACTGTCAACCTGGGTCCCTAGGTCCCTAATTACCTCTTCCGTACTTAATGGATTATTTTCCAAAGGGTATGACTATACATTTTTTGGCGTTCAGCTTAAGGCCATGGCTCTGGCACCAATTATACGTTTCTATGAGGCCTCTCTGAAGGATGTTTGTGTCTGCTGGAGTATCAATTATGGCACCCAGTTTGCAGTCATCTGCGAACTTTGTCACAATCCTCCTATGTTTGCCTGTACCTCGGAAAAATAAATGCCGAATAAGAGGGTCCCAGGACTGAGCCCTGTGGGACACCGCGCTTAGAGTCTGACATAGCTCCAGCAACTCTGACCCTGTGGGTTCTGTCCTTGAGCCAGTTTGCAACCCATCTTGTGACATATGGGTTTACATTTAAGCTGGTGAGTTTGTCTATGATGGGGTATTGTGTCAAAGGCTTTTGCAAGGTCAAGGTAGGCTGTGTGAACTGCCTTACCCTCATCAATGGCCTTAGTGACTGTTTCAAAAAAGTCAACCAAGTTCAAAAGGCAGGATCTGCCCTTGACAAAGCCAAATTGGGTAGGATCCAATGTCTGTAGGTCCCCAATGTCTTTGTTTATGAGTTCCATAATGATCCTCTCCATAGCTTTGCAGACCAAGCTCATCAAGCTTATAATTTACAGGGTCCGTAGAAGCACCGCCTTTGTGAAGTGGGACCACTGTTGCCACTCTTTGGGATCCTGTAGTAAGGCTAAGATTAAACAGCAGCCTTATGTGTGGGTTTAGTTCCTTTTAGAGCTCATGTAGCACACAGCCCGGGACACCATCTGGTCCCATTGATGCTGTGTTTTTAGCTTTAGACTCACCTGGGCATCTGAGATGTTAGGGAGGCTACACTCTGCTGGGATAGTTATTTCTCCTTTTGGGGAGAGGAGGAGAAATTTGCACTGAACCTGTCTGCCAGAATTTTGGCAATGTCAGTGGGTTCAGTGTATTTTGTGTCATTTTGGACTAACTCTGAGCATATCTGGGAGTTTCCACCCAGGTTTCTAACATAGCTAAAGAAGGCCTTGTGATTGTCTTTTGTGTCTTTTTTTCTCTCAAAGTTGGCATTGGATGATTTTATGAGTGATCGTAGTTTTTTGCTAGTACTGATCAGAGATGCCTTCCCTTTTAGGGATTTTGCTCTGTCATGTAGGAGCTTCCTCCTCCTGTTGTAAAGTTTGTTTATGGCAGGGGTCCACCAGACTGGGTGCCTGCCTTTGGGGGAATGGGTCTTGGTTTTATTTGGGATTGCATGATCCATGCATTCTTGAAGGTGCCCATAGAAGGCATTTGCAAAGGATTCAGCAGTGTGGGTTGTGGTTTCCACTGGCCCAGGGGCCTTAAAAGATACCACTTCAGTCTTAAGAAGTGTGAAGTTTGCTTTTGAGAAGTTCTTCACTGTGGTCTTTTGTGCAGGGGGTGGGGGCAGGATGTGGATTTCCAGTGAGATTAATTTATGGTCTGATCTTATCAAGGAGGGATGTACTTCCGGTGTGGAGCATTTTGTCCTCATGTTTGTGATGATCAGGTCTAGTATTTTGTCTCCTCTTGTGGGAATGGTGACTAGTTGTTCCATTGCATTTGAGTTTATGAATTCTAGGAACCTTTGGGCTAGGGTGTTGGAGCTTGAGTAATGTTCCCAGTCTATGTTTGGGTAGTTGAAGTCTCCCAAAATGATGGTATTTGGAGAGACATTCATACTCTCCAGTGTCTTCAGGAAGGCTGTGTGGGGTTCCTGAGTTTCAGAGGGTGGTCTGTAGCATGCTACAAACTGTAAGGCAGTTTTGCCTATGGTTAGTTGCACCTGGATAGTCTCCGATGCGCCACTAACCTGGAGGTGTGGGTATCTTTGATGAAAATGGATACTCCCCTCCTTTTGTGGTTCGTCCAAGTTTTGGGGCCGGAAAGCATGATATGAGGTAAAACCTGATAGTGCTGGGGTGCTCTCAGGAGCCTTGAACCAGGTTTCAGTCACTGCACAGACATCAATGTTCTCCATACTGAGGGGGCGCAGCTTGAGGTTTAGACTTCTGGCATTGAGCAGCATTACCTTTAGTTTTTTTCCACTTGTGTTTTCTAGGGAGGTAGGTTTGTCATTTGAGCCTTTCCTAAAAAAGGCACTATGGGAGTGGCAAGAGCCTTGGCCAATATCCGGAAGCCCAGGGGTGACAGGTGCAAGCCATCCCTTTTGTCAAGCATGTCATCCCAAGCAGACAGACATTGGATCCCCTTAGAATGACACCAGTAATTAAGCCAATTGTTAAAACTGATCATTTTGTCTTTGTACTGTGGCATCATTCTTGGTGAGGGTAAGATGCTGCTCAGGGTCAGGCCTGGGCTACATAATCAGAGAGCTCCTCTATGTCTCTTTTCATGTAGTCCAGGACGGCATGTACAATGACTGAGTCATATTTGTACTTGCTGTGGAGTGACCTGAGTGCCGACAGGCAGCTTACTGTGACCCTCTCCTTATTCAGTCTGGTGAGTGGGACATCAGTGTGCCTGACTATGGAGTCACCTATTACAAGTGTGTCTGGCATGTTGTTTGGCCTTAAGGGCTGTGACTGTTTAGCACACTGACTTTGTGAACTATGTGTTGCATGTGCTATGTCTTGAGGTGGTGGCTGTTTGGGTGTCTGCTTTGGAGGCCTCTGTTGTTTTGGTAGATTTTTAATCATTTTGCATGTTTATGTGTTTGGTTTGCAGTTGTGATAGTTCTATGTGAGACTGGGTTTGTGGTGTGCGTGGTTACCTTCTCCTCCTGACTGGTCTTGCCAGTACTGAATTGAGAGATCTCAGCCTCCAGTTTGGCTATATAGTTGCATCTATATTTGTATTTGTTGGGAGGAGGAGAGGGTTGTCTGTGTACATGAGGCAATTGTAACATTGCCTCAAGATTCTAGATTCACCAGCTGAACAGGAGCAACTGACCCTTCGACATGCTAGAAATAGTGAAAAAGATTGCTGTGTAACTGAGTCAGAAAGGACTTATAGGGAAATGGGTACTCAACAGAATTTAGGTGAATGAAGTACTTTCGTTTGTTTAAGAGTGCTTTACCTGTATAAAAAATGCTTAAGGAGCAAGTGCTGAGCTTTTCAGATAGAGTATAGGCTGTTTAGATTGCAAGTAGAACAGTTCTAAGGGAAAAATTGAAGAGCAGACTTAAAGTTTAACCTTGTTTAATAAACTACAAAAGAGCTAGGAATGGTCCCAAATTAGTGATTGTGATCATGGTACCTAAATGACATGTTATAAGCTGTCAGGCTTTCAGCAGTCCTCATAGGGTGGGACCCAGGGACGTGTCTCATTTGCCCACCCTTCGTACAGCATTTTAGTCAGAAAATAACGCAACAGAGGCATGCTGACATTCTTTCAAATGTTTGCAGACATGACATCTAAGCAAAGAATGTCACAGCCATGCCAATGTTATAACAGAACATGCAAAGATGAAAGCTCAACATATTAATTTGCTTCTTGAAAGTGTTATAATAGTAGCACTACCCCCAGGTATGTGACCGAGAATGGACAATAAAGTTATCCTGTCACTTTACCACAAGGGGTTTGTTACAGCCATTTAAGGTGCTGCTGAGGTGGATGCACTCTGGAGAGCAGGATAGTGGGTTGTTTATATTCATACTGTATTCAGCAGAGCAATAGTCTAGCTAGTTAGGATTTTTAACACGTGATCAGTCTCTGTTGTGTAGCTTTCATCAGGATGAAATAATAGTACACAACCCTGAACATCCAGGCATTTTTTGTAGGGGCACCTTTTTGATCGTGGAGTGATGATGATTGCATGGTGATGCTTACAGTCAAGTACACTAGTAATAAATTATAAATATATATTAAGCCAATGCATATCTTTTACACACTTTTATTCAAGCCCATTGTAAGGATTGATAGATTTGTACTCAAGTATTCACATATACAGAGTAGGAATTTTAAATTCTTCTCATCATTTCAAAAGTAAATATGCATAGTAGGAGCATTCCAAGTCAGCTTATCCAAGTTTCACATAGTATAAAAAATACTTTGGGTCTTCTCTGAAAATAGGCCATAGGCTTAGGTGGACTAGCTCCATCAACATATATAAAACTTAAAAAAGAAATGGGTTAATTCCATATACTGTTTTACAGTTTTTAGTCCCTGTGCTTATATTTAAGAATACATTGGACAAGTTGCATATATTTCTTTGCAACTAACAGTAACAACTATAAGTACTGTTGTGTTTATATATGCATTTTATTGTCAACTAAGCAGAAGACAGAGAATTCAGATTTTTTTCTCTCATGTCTAGCACTAAGCTTTTTCAATTGTGGGGCTTCTGTTCTTCTTGGTGTTTAAGGAAAACTATCTCATGGAGAAGAAATAGTTTCAGACATAAACTGCTATGTTCCAGATTATCTCTAGACAAACAAGTTATTGCAGTATTCAGAATTATGCCACAAAATAAAAGGAATGTACACATTTAGATATACTTCAAATAGTGTGAACCTATTTCCATAACTGAGTAAACACTGTATGTATATGCACTTTAATTTCTGCACACCCATTTCTATAAATACAATTCATGACTAGCTATGGGTACCATTAACCACTCCTGTGCAAGAAGTTTAGTTTCTAAATATTGTACTACATCACTTCTTTCTTGAATCACAAGATGGATGCTTAGAATTTTAAGCTGAATACAAGTTGCAGAAAACTGGAAGCGTCATTGCTCTGGGCCTGCATTGTACTACTTTAATTCTGGTTCATAGCAGCATTTTACAGCCTTTAGAAACACTTTTGCATCAAAATTGCGTGTGAGGGAGGTACAGAAAATTCTGTGGAGTTGCAACTTATGCCTGAAAAAACAGAACAACACCTCCAGAAAGAGGTACATTACGTGAAGGAGCAAATCATACATGAAAATAGGAACATTCCTCCAAAATAGGTACAGTTGCGAGGTCTGGTAAGCAATTTGTACTACTTGTCTACATGAAATAGTATGAGACAAAAGGCCACCTGTGGTTTGTACAGAAACACAACAGTTAGCGACTATTTTCAGCCTTCTTTAAACATCATGAAGAAAATATTTTAATGTCTATACTTGTGTAACTTCATGACGTGACAATGTATTTTCTAAACCGCATGCTTGAGACCAGTCGCATTGCCCAGGTTATATTACCATTGACATTCTGATAGTTATTTTATGTTTCAAATGAGAAATTCACCTTCACTAAGTATGTAGCCATTCTGTCACCCTTTATTTTACTCCAATCACATCATAACAGGCCATTCTAAAAGTCTGGAAAAAATATTGAACATCATTTAGAAACAAACGTCTTATACTGGAAGTTTTCCAACTTTTGTGACTCGTATGCACACCAAAGCTTATTTTTATGACATTTTATGAATGTAACAGATGTCACTGCTTACATCAGGTCCAAATTATTTTTTATGTCTTGAAATTTATTCCATGAAGGCATTTTTCCCATAAGACTATAGCTGCCATATATCTTGACTAAAAAAGCTGGAGTGTGTCTTCCCTATAATGTAAGATTTAGCGATGTGTATCTTCCTAACAACAGTGGATCAGCTCTACATATTTTATTTTCTAATTGCATGTCACATTAGTGAGAGGTGTATTTATTGATGACCGAGACCAAATTGCTTGTATCAGCTGCCCAGATCACAAGACACCAAAGGACAGAGCACCAGTCACTGTTTTCCAAAGGAAATCACTGCCAATGTGATGTCCTTAATGTGCACCAACAGTGATTGCTTTGTTTTGGGATATTTTTCTCTTATTTATGTTTGTGCAATCATGGAACTGTTTTGTATAAACTCAGGGAAAAGAGGTACTTGCTCTCCAACAAAAATGCTTGGTTCATAGGTTCATAGGTTCATACTAGGCTATCAGCCCTAGGGCCTATACAAGCTTAGCCATAACAATTCCCTGGATATTTCTTCCCACAATATTTACTTCCCTGGATTCCTGTCTAGCATGGTGACTGATGTGATCTCCGGTGTGAATTTCCTATCTCCCATCCAATCATCAAGGTTCCTTTTGAAGAGGGTCAAGGAGGCGCTCTTCTTGACATGTATAGGCAGTCTATTCCAGAGTATGGGGAGTCTCTGGGTCAGGAACCTATCCCTCCAGCATGTTGTCTTCATTGTGATGACAAGGTTTAGATCCCTGGAGCATGTGGCTCTGAGGGATTGGGATTTCTTTAAGTGGAGCATGTCCAACAGCCCAGGGTTTGACATGGCCTTGTATGTTAAGCAGAGATTGCCTCTGAGTAGACGAATTGCCACAGAGTATAGCTGGAGGTTTTTTTAGAAGGTCAGCATAGGGCATCTGCTTTAGGCCTGTGATTCTTTTAGTGAGGTATTTCTGGGGCCTTTCCAGCTGTTGCAGATGTCTTGTGAGGTACATACCAAACAGGGCGTTGTACTCTATAATGGGTCTAATGAGGGATGAGTACAGTGGGACAGTGACCTCCTTTTTTCTGAATGAAAAGCTCTTAGTGATGAAGTATGCCACATAGAAGGATTTCCTGACTGTTGCGGCGATGTGGTTATTGAAGGTGAGACCACTGTCCACCTGTGTCCCTAAGTCTTTCATCACACTTTCAGTGTTTAGTGTGCTGCCACCTATGTGGTAATTCATGGGTACATGGTTTTTCCTAAAGGAGATAACTATACATTTCTTGGCATTAAGTTTGAGCCCATGGCTCTGGCACCAATCATCTGTTTCTGTAAGGCCCTTTTGTAGAATATCCACATCATTTGGGGATTCAATTATGGCTCCCAGTTTGCAGTCATCTGCAAACTTTGTTATCCAGAGTCCCTTAGTGTTGGCCTGTACTTCAGAGAAGTAAATGCCAAATAAGAGCGGTCCCAGGACTGAACCCTGAGGTACTCCACTTGTCACTTGTCTGGAGCTGGATTTGGAGTCAGCTACTTTTACAGTCTGGGCTCTGTCAGCAAGCCAGTTGGCAAACCCATCGAGTGAAGTAGGGATTCATGCCCAGCTTAGTAAGTTTATCTATGATTCCAGAGCTGTGGATGGTGTTGAAGGCCTTGGCGAGGTCCAGATAGGCTGTGTGGACGCCTCACCCTCGCCCACAGCTTTGGAGACTTATTCAAAGAAGTCAATCAGGTTCAGGAGACAAGATCAGCACTTCAAGAACCCAAACAGGGTGGGGTCTAGTGTTTGAATGTTGCCAATGTCTTTGTTTATAAGTTCCATGATAATGTGTTCCATGCCCTTGCAGATCAGGCTTGTCAGATTGATGGGACGGTAGTTCCTGGGATCCAAGATGGATCCCTCCTTGTGAAGTGGGATAACTGTAGCTGTGCACCACTCAGTGGGCACGATGCCTGCAGTGAGGCTATGATTAAACATGACACTTAGCTGAGGTGCCAGTTAATTTTGTAGTTCATGTAGTACACAGCTCAGGATGTCATCTGGTCCCATGGATGCTGTATTCGTAGCTTTGGAGAGTGTGGTTTTTACCTGTGTGGCTGTGATTACCGGAATTTGGCAATCTTCTGGTATTGAGATGGGCCCTTTAGGGGGTGAGAGGGGGGTGAAGACGGCACTAAATGGATCTGCCAGGATATTGGCAATATCCTTAGGATCAGTATATTTAATGCCATTCTGTTGTAGCTTAGAGAAGATCTGAACATTGCCATTTAGATTCTTGACATAACTATAG
>NC_056725.1:626928114-627028114 GCF_019279795.1 Protopterus annectens | reverse complement strand
TCAATAACAAGGAAGTGAACCATCCATAGGAGTCCATCACCTAGATAGTCGTTAAGGTTTTGTGGACCTCTACAATGCACTTTTCGTTAGCACACTCCACATTCATGCATTAACTGTCTTCAGGGAGTCAAGCAAGAACCCATACCCCACTGACCTAAGTGTCTGGCTTTCTTTTTCCCAGATCAGGTCTACCAGCATGTGACAGTGAAGATTAACTAATCCCATGTAAGAGCTAATGTGGCCTGCTATGCATGCATACAGCTTGGTGGTCATGGAAATCTCAGGTTTTCCTGCTACATGGCAAGACACCTGCCTCCACTAGATTTGGCTGCCATCCTTTTTCTCAACATGGAAGACCTGGCATCAGTCAATCATTCTTACCCTCCCCAACTGTCTCCCCCAGTGCCCAGAACTATACTCAGCCCTGGGACATCTGGATTGCAGTCATGTCTGTCTGCACCACAGGGCTGTCCAGCCTAGAAGTGTTTGAATAGAAGGTAACAAATGAAAATGGAGAATTCTACAAAAGTAAAAGGGTGAAGAATCTATATTTTAGGTTTGCACTAGCAGTCTTTGACCATGCAACAATGCAGTTCACACAGAAAATGGAACAGGCACCAGGCCTGATCACAAAGACCAAAGTCTAGGATTAGAATAGCAGATACTATGTGAAGATTGTAAAGTTAATGATCAGGGCTGTATCAAAAATGGTGAGTACAGGAAAACACAGAGTGTGGAATATAATAATGAATTAAAAATTTATTTGATAAAGGATGTGAACCAATTTTTTTCAAAGGAAACATTTATTTCTGAATGTATAGCTAGGCCTGTACAAGTATGCAGATTAAAAGATCATGATGATAACGGAATGAAATGTACCTTTTATGAACAAGAATTTGCAGTTAGCTCTCGGTTTTGGTAGGTATAACAACTGATACAAAACCCTCTCCCAACAACCTCTTAACCTAATAAGAGACAAGATAGTTAACAATAGTCATCATATTCTTTTATACCCTCACACTACTATCACGTTAATATGATCCAACTACACATTGCTACTCTTGCAATACTAACATTAGTCGCACACATTACCTCATATCAAGTCAATCTAACTGAATCAATATCCCATCACACTACCACTAACTCGTATTCTCAATACACTGCCTCTTTCAATTTCCCCATCTTCCCATCCATCTTTTACATATCAAGCTCTCTCCACACTCCCTTCCTATCCCTAACCACCCACCACTTCCCTAAACCATCCATAAAATATGAAAGGTACATGGCAAAAATCATAAAAGCATAATCTACATTGCATCTAAATTACCTCTCTGTGGAGATGTACATCCTAATTCTGGTCCATCGACTTCTCATGTCAACATACTCACACAACCCCCCAATCACTCTAATATCATACCACAACTCCCCAGGAAAGCTGTTGACCTGATATTCCTAAACATAAATATAAGAAGCATTTCAAAAAATTCCATGATTTACATGCCAGTCTTTTACTATATTCACCTGATATTGTCCTACTAACTGAAACATGGCTAGAACCAGACATTGCCAATAATGAAATCTTGGCAACAGGTTATAATATCCTACGCAATGACCAACAAACCAGAAAGGGCAAGGGCATAACAATATTGTTTAAAAATCAGCTTAATGTTGAAACCTTGGATCTACCTAAACCCTACCTTTGACAATGCAGAAATGATTCTTACTAGACTAAAAATTAACCCCCAAAACTTGTCAGCATAATTGGATGCTATATCCCACCTAGCAACAACATACCCACTTTACACAACTTACTGTACTGGGCCTCCGAGACACTCCCACATGAAACTATCATCATGGGGAAGTTTAACTTAGATTGATTAACTTGTAGCTCAGGTAATCCCACTAATTATATAAACCTCCATGCACTTACTCAAATCATACAATCTCCCACAAGAATCGATAAGTCAACAAAGATACAGTCAATTGTTGACTGGATACTGATAAACAGACCAGCCCAATCCTTTCACTCTGGCTGCCTAATGAACAGGCTAAGTGACCACCTGCCAACCTGTATAATAAGATTTTGTATATGTTTGGTTAAACCTACCACTTACCAGCTAATAAGAAACAAAAAAAAACTTCAACCCTATTAACTTCATTACAACTCTAAAAAGTTGTAACTGGAAACATCTCCAGCTACTCAACCTTAAAGAAGTAGTTTAATACTTCAACTCTGCATTAATAGACATCTTAAACTCATATGATCCTCCCAGAACTATAAGAATTAAATCCAACTCTGCTCCTTGGCTTAATAAAGAATCAAGATTGCTGCTGAAAACTTTAGATAAAGCCTGGGACCATTGGCATAATAGTAGTAAAAAATGGTCAAATTAGACAAGATTAACTACTACCACAATATAAAATAAAAAACCAAAACAACCCCCAAAAGTTCTGGACAGCCATTAATAACATTCTCCTTCCAGGCAAATCTAGTACACCCTCCCCAACCACTACAAATTCCTCAGAGAATATAGTCATCCAATTCAATAAATATTTTACAGAATCCATTCTAGCCCTATCTAACCCTCATCACTCACACACCTCCCAGGAATCACCAAGCCACCTAATAACAAAAACAGTTTTACCTTACAACCTGTCTCTGTGGATAAGATTAAAAAACTACTTAAAAAAACTAAAGACTACAACATTACTTGCAGACAAACTACCAGCATAATTTCTAGAAATTGCCAAAGATGCAATTACTTACCCAGTAGCCATTCTCATTAACCGAGCCATATCTGAAAACCTAGTCCCTGATATCTGGAAAATTTCCCATAAAGTCCACTCCATAAAGGAAGTAATTCAAAAGACCTGACCCATTATCACCCCAATGTCATTCTGCCCCCTCTTTCCAAAATCCTAGAGAGATGTATACATACTCAAATCATGGAATACCTAAACACTATCTAACTTCTGTCAAATACACAGTATGGCTTCTGGCCTTTTCATAGCACTATTACTGCTCTAATGTATTTCACTAATACAGTAAATAACACAGAAGCAATGGGAAATGTGTCTCTGCAATCTCTCTTAACCTTTTGAAGGCCTTTGACATGGTCTCACACAGTAAACTTATTAATGTTCTTTCTCAGCTAAATCTCATTGAACTCTCCGTTGCCTGGTTCAAAAGCTACCTAACAGGTCAACAGCAGGCAGTGAAATGGCAGCAGGAACTATCCCCCTACTGCCAGTTACCCTAAGAGTTCCCCATGGCTCCATCCTTGAACCTCTGTTGTTCTCTATTTTTACCAACAACCTTCATACTTCTACACTTAATGGTTCAGTCATCCAATACACAGATGACTCTACACTAATATGCTCTGCTTATATCCTTTAGAACTCCATTCACAAACACAAGCCTCCTTTCTTCCTGTCAAAGCATGACTTACTAATTCACAACTGATACTAAACCCTAATAAAACTAAACTACTGCTCTTCCAACCTACAAGAAACACATCACCTACACTCCCATTTAATATCATATCCAAAAATAATACTACTATCTCCCCTGTCACTAATACCACACTATTAGGGGCAGAAATTGACTGAAACATGAAATTTGATGTTCACATCTCCCTTACCATAAAGAAGGTTCACAAAAAAATGGGTGTCTTACACAGAAATAAACAATTTCTCACAAAATCTCAAAGGCCAGAATTATACAAGCACACCCCATCTCAACACTTCTCTATGCTTCTACACTTCTCACTAATCTTAAAAAGACTGACATAGCAACCTGGAGTCCTGCTACAACAAAATTGCCAGGTACCTAGCTGATTCTCCTTATAGATCACACCACTGTCTAGCCCTAAAACAGCTTAACTGGCTTGAACTACTTCAGCTCCTCCTCTGCAAACAACTTACACTAGCCCATAAAATCCTATACCATCCTGAGAAAATCCCAGTTCTACAAAATCTACTACATCCCTACCCCAGTAATAGGGTTCTATGCTCCAGTAATAAACTTCTACTTGATGTAACAAAAGCCAATAATACAGGTGGGGTATCCCTCTTCTCAAAGTACATAGCCAAAAATTGAATATTGTGCCTTCCAAAATAGCAGCTACATCCTCCTTAACACAATTTAAAAAAATACTAAAAGCTCACCTAGGTGATGCATAGCTCTGTTCTTGTACCAGTTCTATCTAGTCCAATATTCCCCCTCTTTTCCACAACTCAACAGTGACCTGACCATCCTATCAATGATCAGCCTAAATGACAAATTGACTGATTTTATGGACCTACTGCATTTGGAGCACATACATGTGTGTGTTATAACAGAAACTTGGTTTAAAATTATAGAAAGCATTCCTTCCATTACAGAAGATTGTTTTTGCACTTACCACATCTTTCAGCCTGATGACAACTGCAGTGGAGTGTCCATAATTTTTAGGGATCACATTGCTTCTTGACAGATCCCTAGAGATGCAGAAAGATCCAAATATCACTAAACAGGACCAATTATTAATTCATGGCATGTCACAAGACCCCCTCTATGTTCACATTAAACCATGCTAAGTTCCTAAATACACTGGATGAACTCTAAATCAACATAAATTCATTATTCTAAATGACATTAACTACCTGATGATAAACTTGGATACCTATACCTCAACTATACATTATGCTAAAAAATTCCTTGATTTCATAAACAAAACCAAATTATCAAGGAACCCACTAGAGGACATAATATTCTTGTATTTGAAAACATATTTTTATTGCATTTTGAATCAATATGAAATCATAATATAAATTTAACAAAACATAACAATCAACTGAAACAACAAATGAAACTATACATTTTGTTATGGATTATACAAAGTCCATAACAAAAATTTACATTGAGCAAAACCATTAAAACTTTTCCAATAAATCTTTAAGTTTTGCCAAGATAAATATTTATATGTAATATTTCTGTTCTGCCATAAACAGTTTATAATTCCTTATTATATGCATTTTTTTGCTAGACGGATACATTCCATAAAAGAGGGGATATTTTTACTTTTGCAGTTCATTGTGATAACATTTCTGGCACTTCTCCTTTCGGTATGGAATTTGGAATTGGGATGTTAAATAGAATCAAGGAATCTGAAATAGTGCAATTGTCTGAACACAATGTTTTATCAATGTTTCTGAATTCTATCCAAAATGGAACAACCATTTTACATTATATGACCATATGGAACCAATTTGCCTTTACGACTTCATCACATCTCCTACATTTTATATTTTTTTATAGATCTAGACAATTTTATGTGGTGTCACAAAGGTTCTATGTAAATATTTCCAAGTAAAAATTCTTCAGGAAAGTGACAATGTGGTATCACTCATAGATTTCAAAGATTATTTTTTATTGATGTCTGAAAATTTCTTTATTTGTTTTTGTTGAATAGTTCTAATAAGACAAATCAAAAACTATAAACTCAGCTCTTAGAATCTTATAAATCATTGATATACAAAACTTATCTTTGGTCTCTTTACTATTAATTTTAAACAACAATTCTAAAATTTTAAGAATGGGTTTTGCATTCTCAATAAATTATATTTGTGTTTTATTATTAATAAATTCCCTAAAATATTTATGCTTACCCATTCCCCTTTATATTATATCTGGTCAATAAATAAGCAGCATGTAACTTATTTCCATTTAAAATTCGATGCCAAAATTTTAAGCTATTTTCAATAAGATCAAGTATTTTACTTTGATTAAATGATTCCAGACACCCATTAGTATAAGCTATGGGAAAAATCTAAATTAATAATCAGATAATTGCCACTCAGCCACTCATCACTTTTCTGAAAATAGTTAGAATATAATTAACAAAAGGAATATAAATAAGATCATTTTTGGTGTACATACAAAAGTCTTTTATGACTCAATATATTTTATTAATGTCCAATTGAAAATTTGCATTTATTTCCGTATATTTTTTGAAGTTAAAATGATTTCATGTAACCATTTCCAGTTTGAAATATATTTAGAATTTAAGCAATGATTCAATATATCTATAATGGCAGAGTTTCACTTTAACCTAACTTTTTGCATGCCAATCAAAAGCTATTCTTGAGTTTTGAGGATACTACAAAAACTTTAGTAAAATAGAATTTAGTTGTTTGATTTTTTTTGTTTGTTTGGAGATAAAATCAATGACTGTATATAAAATAAAATGTGTAGTAATAACATTTTTATCAAAATAAGTCTGTCTTCCACTGTGAAAGAAAAAACATTTTATTCCAATTATCTGCTAGTTATAATATTGTATTAACTAAAATTTTGTAATTAGTGGAAATCAAGTCTTTCCAACTAGAATTTATAATAATTCCCAACTATTTAAGCTGCTTAATATCCCAATTGAATTCCTTATAAATCTTTAGAAAAATATTTTTTATTTATCTCTTTAATATAATTCATGTTATTTAATCTTTTTGATCTATAGGCTAATCCATGCAAGTTTTTGGGATTAATGAAATATGATTGTAATATAAGATTTTCCATATTTATTGTAATTATTTTTTGGTTGAATATTTCTATATAATTCTGATTTAAGGCTTTCAATACAGCATTTGCAATCTTATCATTGGGTTTGAGTTTCATTTTAGTTTATCAAGTTTTGATTGTAAAACAATCAGCTCTTCTCCGCATTCCTTTCTTTTGTAGAGATGCCAGCTCTTGATTCTACCATATGAACATGATTTTAATGTGTCCCACAATATAACATTAGTAACATTACCATTATAAAATTCCATAAATGCTGTAAGTTTAATTCTATAAAAAACTTCCCTGAATCCTTTATTATTTGTAATATGATCTGGAACTGCCAAAAGACTAAATAATTGGATTTCGTATTACAATTAAATGTAATAATACTGTGGTTAGTCAAAGGACACAACATTATTGATACTTCATCAATTTTAGAAAATAACCCAGCAGAAGTACAAACTTTCTCTATATCTGTTTGAGTGTCAAACATATATGACTAATCTGTGTAATTAAGGGAATTTGACAATTTCAAGTCATTTATATCTCTAAGATTCATTTTATTTATGAAATAATTTAATTGGCAGTGGCAGATAGTCTAAGTTTTCTATATTTAGTGGTATCTTTTTCTGATAGAATGCAATCAAAATCACTAGCCAGTACAATTTCTCTTTTCAAATGTAAATTTATAATATCTAAATATTTTTGTCACTTTAGAACTAATCCTAGTAATCCAATAAACATTCACAAATGAGTAATGTTTTTATTAATTTTAACTTCTACCAGACTCATCGTCTCATTTTTATCAGAATAAGTTACAACGACTTAAGCACAGTCACTGATATATTCCACAGAATAAGAATGCCTCTCCTTTTTGAGCTGTAATGTGAGTCCAGAAGTATTGAATAGTTTTTAAATAACATCTTATCTAAATATTTTTAACAAATGTGTTTCTTGTAAAAAAAAACAATATGAGCTTTATTTATTCTTAGATATTTAAACTACCTCTCTTCATAGGATTATTAAGACCATTAATATTCAATGAAATACATTTACAAACTGACTATGTTTTAAACAAAACTGTTTTAAAATAATTAAATTAATGTTTTGATTCAAGAAGCCGTATTTAAATTTCATGTTTTGTTATGGTCAAGATCATTAATTTACCTACTAACAATCTAACTTCGGTAATATTTACACCCCCTAACATTGAATAAAATATTTCTGATTTGATAAAGTAATGATGCAAACCACTTTCAAGCAACAGCCCATTTAATACCAAATCACTATTTCTTGCTACTACCTCAAAACTTAAGCAATTTATCAAACTATATTAGAATATAAAGCTTTCTCTTAATATCTAACTCTTTTTCAAATCAAACCACAATATATGTAAATCCTAACACTATTAATTATATAATAATAAACTTTCCAATAAAAGTATAATTTTATAAGCTAAATTATCGGTTAATTATGCATACATATGTTCTTTATCTTAAAACAATAAAACTATCTTAAACTATTGAATTAAATTCCATATCTTAATATTTGACTTTACTGAGGTTAATGTAAAGACAGAATACTGAAGAAACTAACTATGATTAATTAACCAAATGTGTGTGTGTGTGTGTGTGTGTGTGTGTGTGTGTGTGTGTGTGTGTGTGTGTGTGTGTGTGTGTGTGTGTGTGTGTGTGTGTGTGTGTGTGTGTGTATATATATATATATATATATATATATATATATATATCTACAGAGAGAGAGAGAGAGATAGGTTTATATTCACCATTGAGAACTGCATTTGATCAAAAGTGACACTGTCAAAATACCATTTTCCAATGGACAGTTTTGTGAACCCAAATACATCAACTATACCACATCGAATAGGTAGTATAATTCAAATATTTGAGGTCGGAATTTGGAGTGGAGATCACGGTTCAGTGAGGAACAGGGAATTAACCTATTTCTTCACTGTAGTGAAATCTCGGAGTTGGTATATATTATTTTCAGGCGGTGTGGGGGGGCACACCCCACTTGGCAGGTGCAGGAGGGCTGATTAGAGTCACATCTAAAACTGTTGTATCTTGTTTTTATTTCACATTTCATAATCAACAATAACAGAGATCTTTTTGCTATTCATCATAATATATGACCCCTATGCATTAGTTAAACCTTTCTGAAGATCTTTTTATGAATCACCATTTTACTTTTTCAATTAAAAGTTATGACAGTACATGTCTTGTTTACAGTTAGCATCTGTGATGACCCATATAAGATAAAGCTAGTCATATGAATGTTACTGTTGTCTGGAAATAGATGTGTTACATTAAATATATTTCTTCTTTTTGTTTTCCTTTGGGTAAGTCAACAAACCCACCTAATATGTTAAATAAAACAGTTAATACCAAGTAATAACAAAATACATCTCAATACAATTATTTTGCAGTATTTTTACATATCCAATTTCATTTACATTTAAATCAAAATCTGTAGTGCAATGTAGACTTCAAACACTCACTGAATTTATCTGAGCAACTTATGTGCAATCATATATCTTGTCATGTAACTAACTCCTAAGTGGATTTTAATGATATTTACTTAAATAATATTTGCTTGAGCAAATAGCCTATATTCATGTTACTGGTATGTACTGAGACAATTGTCAGCCAAACTTTGTTTGCTTTTTGAGAATCTCAAAATAATTTAGTATGACAAATACTATTAGTATACAAGACAAATTACTGACTACTGACTCCTATCTATTAGTGAGCAGATGTTGGTAAGAACAAAAAATCAAGTTATGCCACACATTTCCCAAATGTCATCTCTGTTTTTTTATTTAATATTTACATTGCATAATAAAGGATATGTGACTTCCTTAATAAAATAAGGGAAGTCCTTATGTTCTTGTTTGACTTATTCTTTTATTAAATAAGATATTGTTCATGTTTTCTGCCAACTCAGATCTGTGGTTTGGATTTTCCTTTGCATTTATTCCTATGTTTGTATATAATTGTATTATTTATTCTGATTTTTAAGATGCTTTCTATCAGAATGAACTTGAATATAACATATTAATATGGTTAAGTTATTCTGTACATTATTTCCTCATATAGAATGAGTGATACCCATTTTGCTGCAAAATTTAGTCCAGATTGAATCCTGAAATGGTGTAGTTAATAAAACTACTGTAAAATGCATACCTCTCAAGTGTACCTCATTACGAGGAACATACCTCCTTTGGGGTCTTAAAAAGTTCATGTTCCTCTCGTTTTTTTCAGTTCCACATTGAAAGAAGAAGTCTGTCACACATTCAGTGTTTTTTTTTTTAAGTGAATCCATGGTAAATAACCATTTTAATATTTTAAAATTAAAAAGATATAAATAAGTAAAAAAATTTTTTTTTTTCCATCCATGACCCATGGAAGGGTAAAATGCTAACCATTTAGTTTAAAAAGTGTATTTTACAATTGCAAAGTTCTGAATTTCCAAAATCAATGGATGCACTGGGATATCACTTATGGATTCTTATTATAAACATAAACAACCAAGAATGTTGCAGATCTATGTTTGACTTCTGCTTTAAAGTGGCTAAACATGTGGTCTATGGTACAGGTTATAAGTAACTAGTGTGCTGCTTCAGTGAAAGTATAATATTCAGTGAAATTATTTTGAAGAAATGTTTATGTATAACGTGTTGAAATGCCATGAAGTATAAAGTGGGTATTTCAGAAATGATGCATTTTTTGTTTAATATCGTTATAACCTCATTGTTCTTATATCAGTCTTGTAAATAAGCATCCATATATTGGGACTGATATTTAATTTCTTAGTGCTAGTAATGACCTTACATACTATTACCTTATCAAAAGTAGCTCATACTGCTAAATAACATCTGAGAAATATCTCAGAACATCCACAGTGCAGTAGTGATATCAGAAAGTGTGAATCTAAAAAAGATTTTTACACTTCAGTTAGCGCAACACTCCAAGCATTTATAAGATACCCAACTCTTTTAAAGGGTTCCTAGAATACATATAAATAGTGTTGTGGATAGATGCATGTTTAAAAAAACATATTCATTTAATATTTACATTAAGTGTTAATGTTAAGGCTCAATACATAGTATTGCCATTTATTCCATTCTGTGAAATATCATTGAATACTTTAGCAAGATCAAAAATAACACTATGTTAAATCAACATCATTAGTGTTATGTACGCTGCAAGAAAAAGAGAAGATACAATTTTATGTTTTAACATAAAGTCTGTACTCTCCACACTCCCATTCTATAATGAAGAGCTTCAAGTTAACATTATAATTTGTAAAAAGGTCTCACTACTTTAACCTATGAACGAATCTTGCTTTGACTTGATTTCACTTTCTCCCATTTCTTCACTTCACTTTCTCCATCTCAACACTCCATTGGATTCATTTTCTGTGAGTTCAAAGTTCAGACTGTCCTTTCTGTTGCACCCATATACTGGCAAAGACTCTACGACTGTTCGTATTGCAAAACACAGCTCACAACTCTCGCCAAAATATGTAGATGCATTCAAGTGGGAAATTCATTTTGTTTTAGTTGTTTAAGGCAGAAGAAAGATTGCAGTTGCTTTAGGTGAGTTGTGTCTTCAAAACAAATGCACCTACCAGATTTTTAACAGACATGATGTTAGAAATTACATATATGGCTTTCGTTTGAAACCATTTAAACATATACACACCACAAAAACTTGCCTCCTATCATCAAAATCATGTCTTTGCATATTAATTAATAACATTATTAAAGAGAGAGTAAGTGTAAAAGAGAAAAATAAAGGAATCTATTTCTCTGAAGTATAAGCAAAAAAGTTCTGCGGCTGACACAGTTTGCTGATGACTGCAAATTGGGAGCAGTCATAGAAACAATGTTAACATTCTACAAGAGAGGCTTATGCAAACAAATGAATGGTGCCAAAGTCACGGTCTTAAACTCAGTGCAAAAAATGCATTATCATCCCTTTCGGTAATGGTGATGCTCCTGCTAACTACCACATCAATAATAACACCCTAAGTACAGATTAACAGCAACCTTATCTTTGATCACCATGTCTCCACAGTAATAAGAAGGGCATTCTGTATTGCTCATCTCATAAGTAAGGGCATTGCCTCCAGAAATATAAGAAGTTATAACCTCCCTGTACTCTTCCCTTATCAGGCCAATAATTGAGTACAGTGCCTCTTTTGGTATGTACCTTTCCAAGCACCTTCAGCAATTGGAAAGACCACGAAGGTTCCTCACAAGGAGAATTCAAGGTCTTCAGCATCTTTCCTATGTGGATCATATGAAATCACTGTCACTTCATTCTGTTTCATACAGACTACTCAGAGGTGACCTCTGCCTTGCATATAGGGCAATCTCTGGTCTTGCTTTACTGGAAATGCTGCATATCTGCAAGTCAAACGGCACATGTGTTACTCGCTCTGAAGACCTTAACCTGGTATGTGACATTGATAAGACCTGATGGAGGGACAGATTTGTCTCCCAGAGGTTACC
The DNA here is from genome assembly GCF_019279795.1 of Protopterus annectens. Lineage (NCBI taxonomy): Eukaryota > Metazoa > Chordata > Ceratodontiformes > Protopteridae > Protopterus > Protopterus annectens. The sequence goes on along the minus strand of NC_056725.1, from coordinate 627,016,043 downwards.
ACACCTTTGGAACAGACTCCCACTTCATGTCAAACAGAGCACCTCATTGGCCCTCTTCAAATGCAATCTGGATGATTGGATGGGTAACTGTAAATTCACCTAGGGGGTTCCACCTGTGTCTCTCTTGAACAGGGGTAATAGATGCTGATCGTGGAAACAAGGGTGCTCTGGCTAGACTTCAAAAATTAAATGCAGATGTCTGTGCTGCTGAGGGTGCCTTGTAGAAAACCAAAGTCTGATTAATGCACTGAACTTTGCAGACTATTAACCTCTTCAGCACTATATTATTAACTTTTTTGCACAGTACTAATAAAATAACTTGTCCTTGTAACAAACGACACATGCAATACTGTACAGTTTACAGCTTTAATGTCTCAGATTAAGCTTTTCAGACACCACGGATGATGTTCTCCAGTATAAAGAGCTAACAAGATATCAGATCTAACATCATACACTTTTAATGTCTTTTATATATTCTTCTGAACCATCCAGATCTTGTCCATGAAACAGTCTGTTGTTAATACCTTTGGAGTTTTTCTGATGTCATGCAGTCTGTTCATTGTATTTTGTTTTGAGGTGAATAACTTTTAGGGAGTCTTTTTTATTGTGAATGTTTCCATATGAAAGCAGTTTTCTCATACTCCCTGCACCTGTTTCTTATCTGTTTGTACCAAATACCAGAGAGTTTGTAATACATTCAGTATGGATGCCATTTTTTAGATTGTTTTTCAGCTAAGAGCAGCTTAACCCTTTAATGTATACATGCTAGCAAACAGAAATGTCCATGCATCTAAGTGACTATATTTTCCTCCATATATTCTAGCAAACAGAAGTGTACATGCACTGTTATAAATGTTTAAATATGTACATCTAGCAGTTTTCCCTTTTTGTTTTAAAACACACAAAACAGTTTACATTGATATGCATGTTCTGGTATTATGATTTACATGAAACACATTAGGAAACAAAACTTTTTTTTTTGATACAGTAAGTCAAAACACAGTTTTATATGGTTAACACTATGATAACAACCATTACAACTAGAATTAGATGTAACACCTTTTTTTGAAGACCACCCTGTAAAAATGTCCCACCTGTTATGAGCTGTATCTTATAATTGCTGAATTAACTATTTGTTTTTAGACCTCAAAATGTATTACCATTGCACCCAAGAAATACATACAGCTACAGGGGACTATATATTTATACACACACACACACACACACACACACACACACACACACACTTGCCATTGCTCGGATTAGAACCCTTACCTATCCAGTTGTATGTACTAAAGGGCTATGTACTTATCGCATGCACCACAGAAATTATAGACCTGGAGACTGGTCAATGGTGCTTCTAAGGTGGATGACCATGGTGGAACAGGCCCCAAAATGTATTACCATTACACACACATAAGCAGAAAATACACATATCCACAAGGGGATATACTGTAGTTATACACACGCACACACACACACAATCACACACAAGGTTGCTGATGTGGGATCACAACTACTACCTCCTATTACACAGTGGGGCTCATCATGGTATTTGCACATGCCACTGGTTACAGTTGGTGTACATCTGGCTGCAGCACTGTATCACTCTATGGCTTTGAGAATCACTCTCTGTCTCTCTGTCTGTCTGTCTCTCTCTCTCTCTCTTCCCCTATATACCTCTCTATTAATGATATCTGTATATGTTATCTATATATTGTATGTATATCAGATGCAACAGATCCAGATATATCCTATATGTACCACACACACACATAGATGGGTGTAATCATGTCTGATGGGGGTGGGGAGAGCCAGTTCAGGTGTGCATATCTGTCTGTCTGCAGAGGGATATATGGACATCCCAGTTCTATAGTCGGATGTGTATTCAGACATGGACTGAAAAAAGCTAAGAGTAGGAGCATGCCCAGTATGAGCATCAGTAGTAACACTGGGACTCCAGGCCAGACCAACCTGTACTCCAGTCTGAGTTTTGTGTGCTAGAACCGATTGGCTGATGCAACTGGGAAAATAGTCCATCGCCTGACTGATGTACTGTCTGAGGGATCTCCTGGCTGTATGCTATCCTTCTTAGCTGAGTCATTTCTATGGTGGATACAGAGTTTAGTGTACTGAGCAGAGTTTTGCATAATAAGTGTGGTACATTTTACACAGCACTGTGATTTCCTGGTATGTCAGTGGCAGATCAGTATAGGTTAATGTGAGGACCCGCTAGTAGACATTTGTGTACTAAACTCCACACACTGCAGGGAACCCATACTAGTGCACAAATTGTTCTAGTGTGCACATCGCACATTTGTCTAGCCAGTGTTTCCTCCTTCCCCTTATATGTGGACCTTTGCACTGCTCTGCTCCAGTTGCAGGCTTTATCCACACTTAATGCTTTTATGTAGCTGTAGCCATGGTGTGAGTGGGGTAGACATTGTAACACCACATACAAGGTTACAGGGTTCAGACCTCTGACTGCAACTGTTCAGCGGGTTGCCAGCATTGCGCCCCATACATAAGCCCTGGTCTTCAGACAGTTTGTGTTGTACTGTTATTATAAGGCTACATGTTGGCCATTGTTCTCTGCCTGTTATGGCCAGACATCTGGGCAGGGCCATATATAACAGTCAGACACACAGGCCCAAACATGGGTACAGGATCTTAATATTGCTCTTCCACACTTAAGACAGTTGGTAGACTGTGTTCGTATTAGCTTGCATTTTCATATGGTTATAGAGTCTGCATCTCAACTGTGTGTCATTGATGTTTTTACATCAAACGTTATTGGTTTGCCAATAGTTTTCCAGACAAATGCAATGTTACGACAAACAGAACAGATATATGAGGCATTCATGTGGACATTCTGTAAAAGGCTGTCATTTGTGGGGTATGGATGGTGCCCACTGACTTGTTGTCAGTACTGCCAGAGTTACATGGCAGCCTTTATATCCTGGCACAACACTGACTTGTCCCATCTTGCTGTTCTAGTAGGTACTGTCTGTTAGTCAGGGCTGTGTACTGTTCATATGTGTGCCCCCTTTCCCTCCATTGTCCACCTTTCCTGCAGTAACAAATAGTGACATCTGGAGAGTCTGTGGAACTCCTACCATAGGTGTAGCTGACATGCAAAATAGTGGGCATGGCCAGTTTCAAACCATGGACCCTGTCAAGCAGAGTAATGCACTTAGACCACCAAGCCACAACAGCCATCAACTTGTTGACACTTTTACCACACAAAAACATAGCATCTTGAGCCCTGCATATTGTGGAACTGGAAAATGTTAGCAAGTTGATTGGGACAGCCCTGGAAATGTGTAGTCTGCTGCTATTAACTTACAAACATAGATGTTATTGCAGATGTATGGGAACACGGGTGTGTCGGGGGGAGTGGTCCATACCTCTCAACTTTACAGATTTTCCCAGAATGTTGAGATGTTTTCCTCCTATTTTGGGTCCATTTGAAATAAAAGTGTGTTTTTCTGGGACATTAATGGCATACTGATGAAGAATGAAGTCATAAACTAATTACAGACATTTGGGTTTCAGACGTCAAACCCTTCCAAACCTCTTGCTAGTGCAAACGCTGTTATTCTGTCCACATTCTACATTTGTAGGAGAACTATTTAAAACCTGTCCTTGTGTTTGGACCTTTGCCCCACATTTCTTTTTGTCTTTGTCCAGATGTCTTGCTCTAACAGGTTGGGTAGTATGTAGGGGACTTCAACATCGACATGCATGCATCTGTCCTATGAGCCCACTATTTCTAGGTCCCTCACATAGTGCAGTGGGTTTGTGTGGCTTGGGGCCTACTGCATATTCTGGGGCAGACAGTATTCAGCAGGGGTTTCTGCTGTCCCACATATCTGTCAGTTGTATACTGCTATCCTGGTATCCCACTGCATTCCCTTGCATATATGCAGCAATACCACAGATATGCTATCACAGTCTACTACTCCATTCATTTGTTAAGAAGATTGACTTACCTTGTGCCTGCAGCAGTTGTGAGGACAGTGCATCAGGGCTGATTCTGTCAGATGCATGCAGTACACAGCCTATACATGGTAAGGTACAGGTAGTGTGATGTATGTGGCATCCTTTTTACTGTGTGTGTGAGTTGAAGTGAGGTGTCAGTCCCTGGGTCCCTAGGGTGTCAGTGTATGTGCTATGCGTTGCCTCTTTGCTAAGGCCAGGGTGTACTGGGTATGCCTATATCTGCCTACAGGGACAGGCTCAGGGGGGTTCCTCCTCCAAGTCCCCCTGTGCCTGTGTGGACTTTGGCAATGGTAGAGGGCTGTGTGTCCCTTCCCTGTGATGTTCCTGCCACAGCTGTTTTTGCAGGATCATATTGTGTAGCATGGCAGATACTATGAACATGTGTGCACATGTGGCTGGAGAGTACTACAGGGCTCCACTGAATATGTTAAGGCAGCGGAACCATGACTTGAGCAGCCCAAGCACATGCTTTACGATGTTCCTAGTTTGTGAGTTTGCCTCATTATGGCATTCTTCAGTGGTTGTGTGTGCATTTCTGATGGGTGTCATCATCCACGGTTCCAGTGCATAGCCAGCATCCCCCACTAGATGCCCATATGGGATGTCCCCCCTGGCAAATGCCTGGTACAGCTGTGATGTGTTTCAGATATGGGAGCCATGATAACTGCCAGGGCTGCCAGCATACACATTGATGATAATGCTCTGGTCATTCCACATGATCTGGCAGTTGATGGAGTGATACCTCTTGTGGTTGACATAGGCTCTACCCTCCTCGCCAGGTGGTGCTTTGATGTGGACATGAGTGCAGTCTCTGGCACCCAGTACCTCTGGGTAGTGTACTACATGGCATAAGAGTTGCATATTGCTTGTCCTCTCCTCAGGGGTGTTGGGGAAATAAATGTGTTCACTGGCCTGTGCTAGCATGACATCCAGGAAGTGGTGGAGTACCCTGGATATGGATACCTGTGAGACCCCTATGATGTTCCCAGTAGGTCTTTGGAAAGTACCTTTAGCTAGTATTCTTATGGCTACACATACCTTTGATTCCATGGGATGGGTTTCCCTCTGTTGACTCTGGGTCTGAGTGAAGGTGGCAGAGCTCAGTGAGTTGCTGAAGTATGTCCCTGTCCAGCCTGTAGGTCTCTACTATCTCCATCTCATGTAGCCCCTGAAAGATTATGCTGGACCTGAACACTCTTCTCCTCCTCAGTCTAGGCTGGTCATCAGCATCATCATCACTAACCTTAGCCTGTAGTGCATAGAGATGTAGCAAAGCAGCAGCAGCCCATATCATTTTGTCAGTTAAAATTTCCAAGTGTGTCCTCCAATGGTGCAGTGTATGTGTGAAAAATCAGATTGGAGGGTGCCTGCATACTTTACTGATGTGCTGCAAATGCAGCCTGTGTTATTGACTGATTATGATACATTCCACCTGCCAGCTACATTATTTAGGGGTTTGAATGGGCCAGTGTGAGTAGCAGAGGGCTTATTAATCATTTATAGTTGATTGGCTTTTCTAAGCTGTTTCCTTTTACCTCTAATCCTCACTGCATGCCATGTAAACCTACAGCTCCACTGCAAACATTCCTAAGCAGATCTTACCCTCCCCTGTACATGAGCATGCTTAGCTTTTCTTTAACCAGTTAAGTACAGCATAGCAGCCTCAGACACATCCCCTTGCTTAGATGAGTGCAAAAAAGAGCCACTGAGCTCCAACATGCTTACACAAACCGTGACACCCCCCTTTTCATGTCAGCTGCTTCTTATGCCTAACCTATCATGTGTAGCCCTTACACAGTTAGGTACCTGCAGACGCAGTGGCCCATTTTGCTATTCAATAAACATAGCTCATTTACATACACCTAATTGTGTATACCCTAGTTATTGCACTACACCAGAGCCTATGTCCTTAGCAACCACTATAACCTGCTATTGTATGACTCTGCATGCTGGCCAGTATAATGGAAAAATTAATTACTGCTTTACCATTTCTATTATACAATTTTATTTTTTGCAAAATCACATGTTTGCGCATCTCTGCATGCCACTTAAATGTGGCATATGTGATAAAAATACTTTTAATTTGTCATTAATTGCATCACTTTTAAATGTTAATAGCCATAGTTTTGGCCATTGGCATGCCTACTACACCTAATACACAGTTAGCAACCACGTATATTTTTCCTGCAGACACAGCTCCTACATGGCTGCCTGTCTGTTTCCTGGATTGCAACATCACCTCATTTGCATGTTTTTCACCAGCAAATGAGGTGATTTCCATTCTGTGATCACATCCATGTCTGCACAGTGCTGGGAGGCTCGTGCACACACCCAGCATTGTTTTCTGGATCACTCAGCCTCCTGATTTTGTGTTTGTGCCACAACACTATTCCTACATGGAGAATCACTCCATGTAGGGTTTATTGAATTACCCCCATTGTGAAAAACTATCTTCAAATTTATCAAGCCATCTCTTTAAGTCAATTCTCCCATAGGTGTTAGTGGTATTATTACTGGATTCTCTCCCACTGTTATTAGATTCTTTAAACAATGCCATACCTGGTTTAATTATCACCATGGGGTTGTCAGTTACCATTCCATTCATCCTTGTATAAGTTCCTTCATTTCCTCCTCTGAAAGTCAATGGATTATTCTCACCCTATCAAAAGTAATAGACTGGAGTATAGAGAACTACTGTGGCAATTTAAATTAAATGCCTTTACCCTTCCAGGTTTAAATGCATATATTTCTATTCAACCTGCTTTGAAACTTCATACAGCTAAATTATAAAAATTATAATAAATAAGGTTCTCTAATTTGAATATTTTAAGACTTGAATTTTTTTTTCAATAATTTTTATTTTTACATTAATAAATGTCAAAAATAAAAACCATCTTACAACATGACCGTATATATATATATATGTTATACATTGATGTCAAATACCACAGGATATAGGTTGTACAACATATCTATTTACACTATGTACATAGATGCTTTCAATGTTAGTTCCACAGTTATATAGACAGTATATACATTCGTCATATCCAAGTTATTATTTAATATCTGAACTTGTAGGTGTTCTTTGGTTCCATTATAGTGTATTTCAAAGTTGCTGTGTGATGAATTATGCTAATATGATATTAAAGGTTTGTTCCCAAATTTCTCGGGATTTCATGTTTTTGTTTCTTTTCTCTATTACTATTTTATGAGCTAAAAGGTGTTGTATAGCTACTTGTTTAAAACCCTCCCAAGAGATATTTATCGTATCTAGCCATATAAAAGCTATATACAGTTTCATTAGTAGGAAAATTGTTAAAAGTGTATTTGCTTGTTTTCTTGGTATGTTGGGTGGGAGAATGTGTAATAGAGTGAATTCCCAAGTTAATGTTGATGTTTGATAACCCGTTTTTTGTAATTGTACCTTGAGAGAGTTCCAGAGTTTATGGACACATTTACAGCTCCAAAATACATGGATTAAGTCAGCTATCTGGTCCTTACAGTGTGGGCAGAAAGGTAATTTTGATATGTTAAATTTGTGTAGGATTGCAGGTGTAAAATAAGCATTATTACTGATCATAAGCTGCGTGTATGCTAACTTTTTAAGGGGTATAATCTTCAGTGTTAGATTGATTGCCTGGCTTATTTGCTGATCATCTATGGATGGTTTAATTTTTCTCCAGAAGTTAGAGAAGAGGAGGTCTTTCTGGTATTTGATTTCATTTATCATTTTATATGAATTAGTAATAGTTTTCTTTGTTGTGATAATAGTTTTCCAAAACCTGCTACAAGTTTCTATGTCACTATTGGTCATAGTAACATTTTGGAGGTAACTGGAACACAGTTCTTTAATTTGTCTTAGGATTATTATGTGTGATTTAGGGAGGTTTAAGTTGGTCCTCATTTCTTGTGTTGAACAGTTAAGGTAGGGATAAATATCTTGGATTGTTTTATCTTTCAGTCTGGGAAAAGGGACTAAGTCCAGCATCTTATTGCTTATTTTTAAATTTAGGTTTTTATGAAGGGGTTGCAGTATTGCCATGGCTTGTCCAAGGTTCAAGAATTGAAAGAGTTTTTGCGCTAAGTTGATAGAATGTTTTAAGGGCTCTGTAATGTTATAAGTTTGTATTTCTTTCTGCTTCAGGAATGGAAGTGCTTTGGGATTGAAACCTAGAGCTTTAATATATATGTAATAGATTGTCACCCAAAGAGGAGACCAATTTTCCATTGACGGGTTATGTTTAGCTATTCTTAATATTCTGTTAGTGTTAATGATCGAGTAGTACATTTTAAAATCTGGTAGATTTAGTCCTCCTTTGCTTTTGGGGAGTGTTAATTTTGGATAGGAGATTCTGTTTTTTTTTTGGGTTCCCATATAAATTTTGCTAGGAAGGTATTAATTTGTTTGAAGAATTTATTATGTATTGTTGTCTGTGATGTCATGAATATATACATTAGTCTAGGTAAAATATTCATTTTGAGTATTGATACTTTGGCCAAGAATGGTAGTTTTAGGTTGTTCCATCTTTTACAGTCTTGCATTATATTTTGCCATTTAAGGTTTACATTGTGTTGGTAGAAGTCTTTGTTATTCTGGAAAAAGGTGATTCCCAGGTATTTAGTTTCTTCTTTTATTTTTATTGTGTTTAACAATGGTATTAGTGAGAGGTGTTTGGGTGTTTTTAGGGGGAAAATATTAGTTTTATTGAGGTTTAGTTTGTAGTTAGACATAGTCAAGAAATGTTCAATTGCAGCTGTTATTTTGTTTATATCTGAATTTGGTGTAGTGCAGTATATGTTCAGATAATCTGCAAATGCAGTGAGGTATATTTTGAAGTTGAGTATTGATGGAGGATTGTGGTATGTGTTTTGTTTAATGTACAGAAAGAGTGGTTCTAGGTATAGGTTAAACAGGAAGGGTGATAATGGGCATCCTTGTCTTGCTCCATTTTTTATTAGGATCCTATTTGACCAAGTTTTATTTATATATAGAGATGTGTATGGGTTGCTATAGAGAGTCTGAATGACCTGAATGAAGTTATTGGGTATATTAAAGTGGGATAGTGTTTGGAGTAAGAATTCTAGATTAACCCTATCAAATGCCCTGTGGGCATCCACTACCATTGTGTAGATGTTGATATTGTATCGGTTAGTGTAGGATATTAGTGCATCTAATGTTAATGTATTGTCACTAGTCTGTCTATGTGGTGCTATGTGGTGTAAAACCGGATTGTTCTGGGGAGATGATTTTCTCTGTCAGATTTTTCATTCTGTTTGCAAGTATAAAGGTAAATATTTTAGTATCTATACTCAAGAGGGAGATGGGTCTGTAGCTGTCAGGGTTTTGGGGGTCTGTGTGTTCTTTTAATATAAAGATGGTTTTAGAGGCATTAAAGTGGATATCATTTATTTTATAGTTTATTATGTAATTCAGTATATAGTATAGTAGTTTGGCTATCAAGGGGGAAAATGCTTTGTAAAATTCTGATGTGAGTCCATCTAGACCCGGAGCCTTATGCATTTTTAAGTGTTTGATTGTTGTAATAATTTCACTGATGGATATCGGTTCAGTTAGTTTTTTTTGTTGGTCTAAATTGAGTTTAGGGAATTTCAGTTTTTGAAGTAAAATAGTTATATCTTCCTTTGAGGTTTGTAGTATCTGTGCTCCATATATTTGAGAGTATATTTGTTCAAATGTTTTAATGTCTTCATTTTTTGTGTAGTTTTTGTCCCTGTAGTTTATTTCTGATATATCGGAGGCATTTATGTGTTAGGAGATAATTCTGGCCAGAGTTCTAGATGGTATTTGAGTGGATAACATTCTTGCTTCATAAAAATATAGGTTCCTGGTTTCTAACATATATAGATCCCTTTGCAGTTTTAAAAGTTCTGCTTCTGTTTGGTTCTTGGGGTTATTTATTAGTTCTTTTTCAAGATGCTCTATTTCCCCTTTCAGTGTATGCTCCTCTTTCAGTTGCATTTTTTTATAGTATGCTGCTTTTTTGATAAATAATCCTCTAATTTGTGCTTTAGTTGCAGCCCATTCTATGTCAGTTGGTACTTGGGAGTTAGTGATATTTGTAAGAGCTATTTTTAGTATTACTTCTGTTTCTTTTATTACATCCATTTTAGAAAGCAAATTAGGGTTTAATGACCAATTATGACCCCTACTCTCTAAATATATCTTTTTGTCCCAGTTAATGTTCAGTGTGATTTTGGAATGATCTGAAAAGAACCTGGTATGTATAGTTATTGTTGGGTCTATGTTAATGAATATGTCAAAAATTAAGAAGAAGTCTATCCTTGACCACATTTTGTGGCATTGCGAATAAAATGTGAATTTCCCTGTTTTATCTGCACTGTTCCCATATTTAAAAGGGTCACATAGTTTGAAATCTTGTTTGAGTTCATTAAGGGCTAATGTGGCTTGTTTATTATGTGATTTGGTCAGATCCTTTTCTGGGTTTTGATATGTGTTCCAGTCACCTCCGATCACTAGGTAGTGATCCTTAAATTGGTTTAAGGTTGGGTATAATGACATAAAAAAGTGTTGTTGGTTATTACAGGGTGCATAAACATTAAGCACCATTGTAGGTTTTTGTAGGACTACTAAATGTTACTAACACCATCTTCCCCCCCTTGTCAGCTTTGGTTTTAAGTATTTTTTCCTTAAATTGGTTTTTAATTATTATGGCTGCCCCAGCACTGTTTGTTTTCCCCTCTGAAGCTACGATTTGACCTATCCATTTCTTTCTGCTAATTTCTGCCCATTGCTCTGCAGCCAAGTGTGTTCCTTGTATTAGTATGAGGTTGGCTGTGGTTTTTAATGTAAGGTGTAAGAATAGTTTTCTTTTCTTCTTGTTTTGGAGACCTTTAACATTCCATGATTCTATTTCCCACATTTATTTATTAGTTGTATTCCTTAGATATGCCATGTATATTAGTTTTGTTTTGTTATCTTTGTATGTGTTACTGTTTGATGGTTTAGGAAAGCATCTATACATCCCCGTCCCTACTCTGTGCCTAACCACTATATCCCTGGACCAGGAATAATCAGGGGGGGAGGATGAAGGTTTGTTATATGGTTTACCTTTACGTCTAATCTTGGAATGTGTTTTCTTTTTAGATATAGATTTAACCCATAGTATCCCCCCTGTGTTACTATAAACAATGTGGACAAAGCTGAACAAACTAGTTCCCTCAACAAACACTGCTACTTAATGTCCCTAGCCTCTTCCAACATATTATTTATACAATTATGGTATTGCATTTAAGGTACAGCATGTCTTGTTTTTGTCTTGTGACTAATTCTTTCTAATAGTATTTTTAAAACAGCATATTAATATACATTCCTCAGTAAATTATAGCAATATATGTACCATAGTAATATTCTTAAACAATCAATCTTGTCATTTTTACATTTTTCTTTCTTTGACTTATTTTTCCTCCCCTTTATTTATTCAGATTTCGGCCTTCTTTGGTGCCTGTAATGTTTTTCCACAACAATCTGTGTGGGTTATAAAATATATACTTGGCACCTATTTATCAGAGGTAGGAAGTACAGAGAAGAGAGACAGAAAAAAAAACAGCTTAGCCAAACAGTCCTTCTGCTATAGTTAACATATTAAGGCTATATTTACATCACCCCAAGATTGTTAGGTTATTTTACTATTTTCCTGAGATTACTTCTCTCCATGATCTTTTAACACATTTCTAGTATTTACATAAAACATTTAACAATTTTTTTTCTTTTTTTTCCCAATATTAATCTATGAGCTAGCCTGTTTCTGACAGTTTATTTCTTGCCTATTATTTAAGGCTGGATTTTCATTCACGTACACAGTACTGGGTGTACTGTTTTAGTGAATGGTTCAGTTCAACAGTACCTTATTTCTTCAAGGTTTTGCTTGCAGGTTGGTTGATATCTATGGTGCAGCTTTCTTCTTTTAGCTGGTGCAGATCAATTTTCATTTTTCAGGCAGTAAAATCTTTTGGAGCTTGTTGAAATCCATTTTGTCTGGCTGTTCTTAATGGAGCCCTCAAAATCATAGGGGGACTGATTTTGCAGACCAATGTCCCAGGAGGAGGTTCCTTCCTATATTCGTGCATTGGAAATGACAGTTGATTTTTGGTTCCTACCCAGGCTGTACTTCCTTTTCCTGTGTTCCTCATGGCTCACATCATGGATTTAATGGGCCTAGACAGCAAGGGGAAGCTTTCAGAGTTGGATCCCAGCTAGAGTGCTCGTTAATGGAGTAGTTTTTTCACCCAAGGGGCCTTTATCATTTTTTGTGGATTTATTTCACTTCTGAAGGTGGAATTTGCTTGAAAATGGCCAGGAATGTCTCTTTTGCCTCTCTGGGGTTAGCGACCATGTATTTAACCTCTTTGATGTAGAAGATTAACTGATTTGGATATTTCATCTGGAATTTGATTTTTTTTTTCTATTAGGAACCTGCAGTATGGAGATAGTAGTTGTCTTGCTTGTCTTATTTGTATTGGGAGGTCTTGAGCCAAGGAGATTTTATTATTATTCCAGGTGAGTGTGCCTTTTTTCTTTGCTGCCAGTATGATGATATTTACATCTTGGTAGTTTAATATTTTAATATAGACAGGTCTTGGTTTCAGTGGTGTTTGCATTTCCCTCAGGGCTCTGTGGGCTCTCTCTATTGTTATTTGCTGCATTTCTTCAGGTTCCTCTAGCAGGGAATTTATTATTTGAGTGATTGTTGGTATTAGATTGTTATGAAGTACAGTTTCAGGTATTCCTCTAATGATGATACTGTTAATTTGAGATCTTACTTCCAGGTCTGTTATTTTTACTTGTAAGTTTTGTATTTCTTTGTCATGGGCATCAGTTCTTTGAGAAATAGAGTCTATTTTTATTTCATTTTCTATTATTTTGGACTCAGATTTTTCCATTCTGGATATTATTTGGCTGAATGAGTCACCAAAAGTTTTAAATTGTAATGATAAGTCCTTTATTGCTTGCTGGATAGGTAATAAGGCAGATTTTATGTCTTCCAGATTAGCTGGCTGGTCTGTCTTGGATTTATTTGTAGTTTTAGAGTTGTCAGTTTGTTTAGTTGTCTTTTGTCTTTTTGAAGTTGTGTCTTTCTCAGGTGAGGCTAGTACTGAGAATTTGGTCTTAGTTGTTGTTTCCATATTATTTTCCTCTTTTGACATCTTGCTGTATAGTGTTTACCAATCTTGCAGTCAGATGCAGGGCCTTAGTAGCACATGGCTTAAGCTGTTATTCAGAAATCTTAGTTAATCCTGTTGTTTCTGAGCTGAATCTGTCACTTTTTCTTCCTCTTTTGTTTGCTGGATGATATTAGCAGTAAATATATACAGTTATTTCTGTATTATTAATTCTGCGTTGCCTTCTGGGTTTGTTTTAATCCAGGGTATATCAGAGACCTAGGTGATAGCAGTGTTCACAGAACAGCGGCCATTTTGAACTTCAAGACTTGAATTTTTTGAAAGTAAGGATTTTATTTATTCATTGTATTTATGTAATCTATTTACCTATATTACTTTAAGTGACACTTAGAAATGTTTCCTTTGTGAAGTGGTTAAGGTTTTAAGAGTTGAAGTTACTTTAAGAGGAATTTTAATTGTATTAATCAGTTCATTGGTTTAACATTAATTAATTAATTAATTAATTAATTAATTAATTAATTAATTAATTGGTTTAGCACTATTTAAGGGATGGAAATGGTTGGATGAACTTACTCTGAAGAAGTCCTAACTATACAGGAAGAAAGCGCTTAATGTTATTAAAAGCCTTTGTTTTGTTTACTTGTTGTTACAGTTTTCAAATATCATTCTGCTTCGAGCAGCTTTACATCACACTGTCACCTTATTTTTAGTTTACAAGTAGTGTTTTGTGATGCTGGTCCATATTTTTCTGGTTTCTAGTCAATGACTGATAGATTGTTAAAGGTATAAATATTTTACGTTTTGTGTGCATGGATTGGATAAGGAAGAAACCCAGTTATGGAAGAAAGCACCGAATCCTTTTAATTTTGATTTGAGAATAAAGTCTGGTGTTGACTATTGGCAACTTCTTTTTAAGGTTTTTAATTGAAATGACAGATTGGGATGTATACTGAGTACATGTGGGACTGGAAGAAAAAAGTCTCTTCTGATTGGGTAGGAGAACCATGAAACAACAGTTTCTGTCTGGTTGCAGTTTTAGCCTCCAGAGTACTCAGTCTGCATAATTGTTACTGATCATGTTTTTATAGTTCATTACATATTTACACATTTCCATAGGTAGTACCTGTTCCCATCAGTATTAAAATGTAGTCTGCATCTTTTGTTGTTAGATTTGCTCCCTCATTCCAAAGATGTACAATAGGTGGATCAAACACTCTAAATTGGAGTAAGTAAATGTGTGGTTGAGTTTCTGTTTGTGTGTACGCGCACGTGTGTGTGTGTGTGTGTGTGTGTGTGTGTGTGTGTGTGTGTGTGTGTGTGGTATTGAAGAATGACCCCAGCAGGGCTAGCCACCAGGTAGCATGCACACTGGCTCTAGGTGACTGTCACTGTCAATGTAATACACTAACCTAATGTACATAATGGGGAAAGGGGGGTTGGTGCCAATAGTGAACAGGCCAGTCATTGCAGGGGTGAATTTATGGACAGCCATCTAGTTTTCTAATTTCTTATTGAAGGAAGATAGTGTGTTGCATTACTTAATTTGGAGTGAAAATTTGTTCCAGAGAAGAGGTAAACATTGCATGACAAATCTCTCTCTTCTCTATGTTTTTTTTTTTTTGTTTATTTACAGAAGCAGGTTTAGATTCTTGGTTCAAGAGTTAGTGAGGCTGATTGATTTATGGAGATACAGGAGGTCTTGGACTACTGGATACCTAATGGCCTGAAAGGCAAGCCACAGATTACCCCCTTCCCAAGTATATAGGACACTGAGTAAAGGTATTGTGCTTCCAGCCTCTCCAGGTCTTTTAAGCCTGTGATTTTTTTTGGTTAGAAATCTGTAAGGTCTTTCCAGTTACTTCATCCACCTAGTAAGATACATCCTAAAAGGAACATTGCATTTGAAAATCAGTCTGCTCAATGTAGAATGCAAAGAGGAAATAACTTCATTGGATCTAGATGAAATATTTTTTTCAATTAGCTGTGCCAGGTTAAAATACTTCCTAACTACTCTTGCAACATGATGGTCATAGGCAAGGGATTTATCTACCCATGCTCCAAGGTCACTCACCAAGCTTTTATTTTGAAGCAGGATGTTGTCTATACTGTATGAAGGATGAAGGGGTTGCTTACCAGATGCAACAATCTGCACTTTTTAGTATTTAGTTTTAATCCATTTTCGGAGCACCAATTCTTGACATATGTGAATTTCAGTTAGAGCCTCTGCATGTCAGAGGGACTTTGTGGGTGATATCAAGTTTGTAGTCATAGACAAATGCAAACTTGTTGAGCCAGAGATCCCCATTTATAATTTTGAGGTCTGTGACACAAAGTCCCGAGGAACACCACTGGCCATCTTCATGTTTACTGGGGATGCACCTGTATCTCTCAAAACATGGGTTCTATTCCTCACCCAACTGGCTATCCACCTAACTATAAATGGGTCAATGTGGACCTCATTCAGTGAATTTATTATGTTAGAACATGGTATGGTGCCAAAAGTATTAGCCAGGTTGAGGTATGCTGTGCAAACAGCATGGTCACAGCCCATGGACTGATTTACTCACTCAAGAAATTGGCCAGATTCATTAAATGGGATCTATCCTTAAAAACTCAAAGTGCTGGGGTTCAAACCTAGTAAGATTTTTATATTGTTATTAATTAGGCCCATTATGATAGATTATGTGGCTTTGCAGATTGGAATAGACAGGCCTATGGGTCTTCAGTTTTTGGGGTGAGTGGTGGGCCCAGTTTTGTGAAGTGGCATCAAAACAGCTGTGCTACTTACTTCATAGACAAAACCAATGACTAAGCTCAGATTGAATTCCTGAAAGAGTGCATCCAACAGGAGATGTTTTATATTATTTATCAGGAAACAAGGTACATTACCAGGCCCCATGGATGATGCATTTTTCATTTTGGAGAGTACCTTTAGCAAGTGCTCATTGATTATAATGGGGGGGGGGTGAGATTCTGTGGGATATGTTGGCTTTAAATACTTTTTTCAGGGGTAAAAATGTACTAAATCTATGGTAGAATGTTGGCTATCTCTACCAAAGCTGTGTATCTACTGTCATTTTGGAGAAGTGCTTAGCAATGTTTGGTGTTTTTTCCATAGTTTCATAAGTTAACTAAAGTAGGATTTACAATTGTCTTTAGCCTCTGATGCTAGACTAAGCTCATGAGATTACTTTGTTTGATGCTAGATACGTTCATGGGGATGAACTCCAAGTCATCAAGAATTCTTGACAGTGAATTTTAGTTCCTTCAACAGCTTTTAATGTTAACCTTGATATGACTTTTTTTTTTTTTTTTTTTTTTTGCTATACAGTTTAAGAAGTTTTTTGTCTCATTGCAGTTTTTATTTATACACATGGAGTACCAGGCTAGTTTACTCTGAAACTTTTCAAACCCTGCAACACACTTCTTTATTGTTAAGCGCTTTTCATCCAATTGAATCATTGGACTTCCTCAGATAAAATGTAATTTAAAATTCATGGATTTAAATACAGCTCTAAAAAGGTCAGGTGACCTACTCATTACATATTTAAAGTAAAAGAATTATTTAATTACAAATCCATTAAGGCTATATTAAATTAAATATATTATTTAAAACATTTATGTTATTTAAAACATTTTACAGCCAGCCAACAAAAATATTTTCCACAGAAAACTCATTATTTTTAAACTAAATGTGTACCTATATATAAGAACATGTTATATAAACATATAAGTATAAAAATATGTTTATAAAATGTAACTTTATAAATCTAAACATATACAAGACTAGATATTCTACATTTTAAGCATCTGTATCTTGATTCTGGTCAGATAAATATATATATATACTCTACCCTCTGACCGTTTATCATTCATACATTTGTACAAAATAACAATGCACAATAATAAAGAAGATGTATATGTATATATACAAATGTATGGAGAATCAGTATACTTACATGCACATGGACTTATGTGTAAATATACAATTCATCTCTCTAAACTTTTTTTAATTTCAACAAGCACATAATAGAACATTTATCATTAAAGCCAGGGCATGTGTAGGCATTAAGCCTTATTTGCCAAATGAATTCTAATTTTTCTAATAATAGAGAATGAGGGTCACCCCCTAGGGTCAATATTAATCTGATCTATGACCTTAAACTTAAATTTATGGTCTGGGAAAACAGATGTGTGCCTTGCTAAAGCATGTTCCTCTTTGTGTTTATGCTGTACAAGTGTTCGTACACTCTGTCTCTTAATATACAATCTGTTTCCCAATATAGAATGATGGACAAACTTGCCATTTTGCCACAAAAACCACAGCCTTAGAATTGCAGTTAAATTTACATTTACTGACTTTTTTTTACCATTAATGCTTCTTCTAATTCCTTGCTCCATTGTGTTACAATAGGCACAGTTGCCACACTGACTCAAGCCTATCTTGGTAGTGGATATCTTTTTCTGATTCTCTAACAAGTTCTTGAAATGTAACCCTCTTCTCAAAACAAAATTATGAGTATCACCCATTTTGGATGCCAAAAACATATCATCTTTAAATATACTCCAATTTTTGAGGATAATGTTTTTAATATTTTTATTATCCAGAGAAAAGGTCAAAATACATGTTAAATTAAAGTTTACCCCTTTATTTTGTTCTTCAGTTGATAACATAGCCAAATTATTATAAATGTTGTTGTCAACATTATTTGTTTGTCTATTCTGTTTTAATATGGGGTTATATTGTCCAATACTTCTTTTAAATTTGACTTCCTCTATTAAGTCATCTAATAATTTAACAGGGTATGCTCTTCTTAGAAACATAATTTTTAAATTAACACATTCATCAAAGAAGTCCTGTTCAGGAGTGGTCATTCTTGCAGCTCACACTAATTGACCCTTCACTACTGAACGCTTCTGATGAAAAGGATGTGCACTTGTGTAGTGCAGGAAGGTGTTGGAATAAGTAGATTGTCTAAAAATCTTAGCTTGCAAGTTATGTTCCCTGTTTTTATTTATTTCAACATCTAAATAAGATATGGAATGTTCTTCAAAAACATATGTAAAATACAGAAAGTCTGAGGTAGTATTTAACCATTGGACTAAACTATTTGCTGTGTTCTTATTTCCATCTATTAACATAAAGATATTGTCTAGCTACCTTGTGTAAAATTTAATAATATTTTGAAATTCCTGGTTCCCTAAAATGTATGTATGTTCCCAGTGTGACATCACTAAATTTGCGTAGCTGGAACCACATGGGAACCCATTGCTACTCCCTTAGTTTGAACAAAGTACTTGTTGTTAAAAAATATAAAATTATTAGTTAGTATGATATCCAATAGTTCTGCTACTAATGAAATTTCTTGCTCTGGGGCGCCCTTCTTTCACATTCTCATACTAGCCCACTCAATACCCTGTTCATGAGGGATACTGGTGTAAAGGTCCCTAAAGTCTATCATGAAGAAATTATACTTGATTCTATAATCTAAGGTGTTTAATTTGTCTAAGAATGACCAGGAATCCTTAGATATAACTTCCTCTGTTGTAACATACTTTTTCATGAGATAATCTGTGAATTTAGTGCAAGCATATGTAGATGAAGCCCTCCCATCCACTATTGGTCTAAGTGGGGGATCCTTTATGTCTTTATGAAGTTTAGGGACTCCAAACATACAAGGGGTCCTCAGTGAAAGTGTTTGTAATTAGTTGTATATGTGCATATCTATTCTACCTTCTATAAATAAATCATTCAGATAAATTCTAATACGCTGATTTGCTACATTCAATTAATTTAAGGAGGCTTCTGAATGTGCATCAGACTCCAAAATAGTTTGGATTTTCATATCATAATGATGAATATCCATAAAAACTAATCCGCCTCCTTTGTCCAGTTTCATTACACGGACTTTTGCAGAACATAACAGATTAAATAATCTTTTTCCTCCTTACTTAAGTTAAACCTATAATCAGCTTAACAATAAAGAAGTGTGTTGCAGAGTTTGAACAGCTTGGTGGATTTGATTGTACTGTTTGTTTTTGATTTTTTGTCATTTTGGAAGTTACTTCTAAACTTCCCATTTTGCTTGGTAAGGACTACCAGGTCAATGCATTTATTTAGTTGCAGAAAGAATTTGTTTACATAACTACTTTCTTTATCAGTATCTTGGGTAATACAGTTAAACTTGAATTTCTGAGACTTCATCATAGAATTTTATAAAGTTGGTACATTTGAAGTCTCTGAACTTTGTGATGTTTGCTTGTAATTGTTTTGAGACTTTGAAGGAAAATGTTGCCAGTTTGTTATCAGATTTAACTGGAGAAGGGAGTACCAGGGGGATAGTTGATATCAATGCCATGTTGGTAAGGACCAGGTCAAGAATTTTATGTCCTGGGAGTGTAGCCAAGATGGCAAGCAGTTAGCACAAACATTTTGCTGTGCCTCTTTTCAGTTATTCTAACAGGAATATTTAATTTTAGTGCCAAGAAATTATATACATAAATATTTTTATTTATCAAAAATAATTTAGTGTTGAAACTAAGAAGAAAAACAAGTTTTTGAGATTCTTTTAAGTTTTTGTCCTGTCAGAAATCTTTTGGTTAGATCCAGTAAAGCTTCTCCTCAGGAAAGTGTGATGAAGAAAGAACTGCAATTAATCATTACAAGTCTTCAGTCAGAATGGATAAGTTGGAAAGTAAAATGGTTAATATAAAACAAGACAGTAAGAAACAACTGAATGTACTTAATGAAGTTAGCAAGAAGCATTCAGATGAAATCTCATCTATAGAAAAAACAGTAAACTATATAGATGGAAGGCTAACTGAAAATGAAAATCAAGTTGAATTTCTTCTAAAACAAGACATCTTACTTCTGGAAAAAAATTAAAAGATCTGAAAAGCAGGTGTAGGAGAAATAATATTAGAATATATGGAGTGCCAGATAATGAAGAAGGTAATAACATAGGATTGTAGGAAGTTATTAGGCTATTGACCCTGAGGCCCTTACAAGCCTAGCCAATAATTTAGCCCATGTTCCAACAAGTCAGCACCCTATGCCACTGTCCAGCAGGGACACAGGTGGAATCCCAGGGGTGTATTTTCTGTTCCCCATCCAGTTATCCGGGTTGTGCTTAAAAAGGTTTAATGCGGTACCCTGCTTTACAGGGAGAGGGAGTCTATTCCACAAAAGGGGGAGTCTCTGGGACACAAATCTGTCCTGCCAGCAACTCCTATTGATGTCATACACCAGGCTGAGGTCACGCATGTGGGTTACTCGAGTGGAGCTTGACTTGCAGATATACAGCAGTCCCATCAAGGCGGGGTCTGACATTATTTGCATGTCAGACAGAAGTCACTTCTGAGGAGGCTGTAGGAGACTGAGTAGAGGGACAGGACTTTTAGCTTATGTATGTAGGGTGGATGTTTCAGGCCCTGGGTTCTCCAGATGAGGAACTTCTGTGGTCTCCCCAGCTGCTGCATGTGCTTTGTGAGGTACATGCTGAAAGGGGCATTGTACTCAATAATGGGTGTTATAAATGAAGAATATAGGGATGTTATGACCACCTTGTCCCTGGATGAGCTAGCCTTACAAATGAGGTGGGCCATGTAGAAAGCTGTCTGTACAACAAAGGCAATATGGTGGTCAAAAGTCAGTCTGCTATCAACCTGGGTGCCCAAGTCCCTTACAACTGATTGCATGCTTAGTGCCTTATTATCAATGTGATAATTTGTGTTGACATTACTCTTCTCAAAAGGGAGGATGATGCATGTTTTGGCATTCATTCTGAGGCCATGTTTCTGGCACAGTCAAATGTTGTCTGACACCCTCTTGGAGGATGTCCACATCACTAGGGGAATTTATGACAGCACCCAGATTTTAGTCATCTGCAAACTGGGCAGCCATAGCCCACTACATTTGACCTGCACCTCTGATAACTATATCCCAAACAGCAGAGGCCCCAAGACCAATCCCTGTGGTACACCACTTGTTACTGGTCTACTACTTGATGTAGCTTCCTCTATTTTGACTAGATGGGTTCTATCAGTGAGACAGTTTGCTACCCATCTGGTAACATATGGATTTATGGTTAGTTCACAGAGTTTATCTATTATACCTGAGTGAGGAATAGTATTGAAGGCCTTGGCCAGGTCAAGGTAGGTGGTGTGTACCAACTTCCCCTTGTCTATGGCCTTGCTGACTGTCTAACAGAAATCAACCACATTTAACAGCCATGACCACCCTTCAACAAAACCAAACTGTGTGGGATCCAGTGTCTGGAGGTTGTCAATGTCCTTGTTAATGAGGTCCATGATAATCCACTCCATGTCCTTGTAGATCAGGCTAGTTAGGCTGATAGGTCTATAATTTCCTGGATCAATGGATGCTCCACCTTTGTACAAAGAGATGACAGCAGCTGTCCTCCACTTGACTGTGATGAAGGCAGTACTCAAACTTTGGTTACATAGAGTGCCTAATGGTGTTGCAAGTTCCTACCTGAGTTCATGTAGGATGCAGCCTGGGATGTTATTGGGTCCCACGGGGCTGTATATTTTGCCTTTGAGAGGGCAGTCATGCCTTACTCCCTAGAGATAAGGGGAGGGTGGCAGGTACTGGGCATGTTCTGCTTTACTGAAGGGGGGACAAAGGAGTGAAGTCTTCATTGAACCTGTCTGCCACCAGGTTGGCTATATCTATGTGTGTGTGGTGTTCTTGACCACCACTTCTGAACAGATCTGGGTGCTTCCCTTGAGATTGTGGACATATGTGAAGAAAGCCTTATCCTTGTCTTTAGCAGATGTGGCCAGTTTGACTCAAAGTTTGCTGTGGAGGATTTCACTAGTGCTCTTATTTGATTGTTCCAGCTAAGGAGAGAATGCTTCCAATTAGACACCTGCTCCCTCTTGGCCCTGGAGAGGAAGTTTGGTCTTTCAATATAGAGTTTATTTATTGTAGATGTCCACCAGACAGATTTACTCTTCATTGAGGAGGAGGATTTTGTCCTGTCTGGTATTCCTGATTCCATGCAGCTATCTATATGCTCATATAGTACCTAGTTGTAGGTTTGAACATATGTGCCAGTTCATATGGAGGGGAAGGGGCTTTGAAACTGTTTCTACATTCCCCCAGGATGTTGTGATCAGCTTTGGAGATGTTTTTCTTTGACCCTAGCTGGGGGTGATGGGGGAAATGGTGACTTTGACAGTGACTGCTTTGTGGTCAGACCTTACCACGAATGATGACACTGTAGGGATGCTGCAGTGGTTACTCATGTTGGTTAATACCAAGTCCAAAATATTTGCACCTCTTGTGGGGGTGTCAACAAACTGGTCCAATGTGTTTGCACTAACAAAATCGAGGAATCTCTGGGTATTTGTGTTTTGGCAAGAGTATTACCACCAATCTATAGTTGGATAGTTAAACTCAACCAGGATCAGGGTAAAAGGTTGCATCTTGATAGATTCAAAGAGGTCCAGATAGGTGGAATGTGCATCTTGAGTCAGAGTTGGAGGCCTGTAGCTAGCTATGATTTTAATAGGGGTTTTGTCAATTGTTTACTGCACCTGGAGTATTTCCTGTGCATCATACTGTTTGAACAGCCTAGAGTTGTGTGTGTCTTTTTATATATTGCAACTCCACCTCCCTTTGTTTTGCTGTCCACATTTGGGGTCTGAATGAATGATAGCATGAGTATCCTGGTATGGCTTGGGTGCTCTCTGCAGCTTTGAATCAGGTTTCAGTGACTGCACAAATGTCAGCCTCTTCCAGGGTTAAGAATGGTTACCCCCCCATTGCCCTACTTTACAAGACCTGCTGAAGTCATTCACCTTAGAAGCTCCTTTGGACACCCTTCAGCAATAAAATGTCCGTGACACATGTGGTAAGTATGTAGTACTATAGTACATACAACTAGCTAGGCAGGGGTTCCAATCTTAGCACTGGCAACTGTGTGTGTGTGTGTGTGTGTGTGTGTGTGTGTGTGTGTGTGTGTGTGTGTGTGTGTGTGTGTGTGTGTGTGTGTGTGTGTGTGTGTGTGTTTCTAGGTTAAAGCATTTTGTGGCCCTTTCCACCCAGTAAACCTACCATTACCCTACTTTACAAGGCCTGCTATCATTCATCTTAGAAGCACCTTTGGATACCCTGCAGCCATGTAAGCTCCGTGCCGCATGCGATAAGTGTATAGTACATGCAACCAGATAGGTAGGAGTTCTAATCTCTGCACTGGTAACTATGTGTGTTTGTAGGTTAAAGTATTTGAGGCCCTTTACACACAGTAAACCTACCATTGCCCTACTTTACAAGGCATGCTGATGTCATTCACCTTAGAAGCACCTTTGGACACCCTTTAACTATATAAGCTCCATGGTGCATGCAATAACTATGTAGCACCATAGTGCAAAAAACTAGGTAGGTAGGGGTTCTAATCTTAATGCTGGCAACTGTGATACTGTATGTGTGTATGTGGGAAGCATATCTCCTGTGTGTTGGTTATACCATTTTGAGACCTGTTCCACCTTGGTGACCCCCATTGCGTTACTTTACAGGGCCTGTTCATGTCATCCACCTTAAATCCAATGTTGGACACTTTCTAGGCATATAAGCTCTGTTGCACATGTGATAACTATGTAGCACTGTAGTGCAGAAAACTAGGGAGGTAGGGCTTCTAATCCCAATGCTGGCAAGTGCGTGTGTGTGTGTGTGTGTGTGTGTGTGTGTGTGTGTGTGTGTGTGTGTGTGTGTGTGTGTGTGTGTGTGTGTGTGTGTGTGTGTGTGTGTGAGCAGCATATCCCCTGTGTGTGTTGGTTCTAATCTCAGTGCTGGCAACAGTGATACTGTGTGTGTGTGTGTGTGTGTGTGTGTGTGTGTGTGTGTGTGTGTGTGTGTGTGTGTGTGTGTGTGTGTGTGTGAGAAGCATATCACCTGTGTGTGTTGTTTATACCATTTTGAGACCTGTTCCACCCTGTTGACCTCCTCATTGCATTACTTTACAGAGCCTGTTCATTTCATCCAACTTAGATCCACTGTTAGACAGTGTCTACATACATAAGTTCTGCGGTGCATGTGATTAATAGGTAGCACTATAGTACATACAACTAGATAGGTAGGGGTTTGAATCTCAATACAGCCAACTATACTACTGTGTTTGTGTTTGAAGCATATCCCCTCTGGCTGTGGTGTGTGTTGATTATACAATTTTAATCTCTTGGCCCAAGGAAAACAGCGATGTGAGGTTCAATAATTCTAACAAATCCTTGAACAATTTGCGTAGACCTTCCGTTGTAATAGAGGAACAACGAACCTCGCTGCCACATTCAACCACTCCATTTCTGCTGGAGGCCAGGGAGATGACACAACACACATATGGCCTGCTGAATACAGCGTTACCATGAACCACTGAGCGTCTAAGTCTACAACAACACAACGCCACGTGCTCACGCCATTACAACAGACAAGCAACATTAATTCTGGCACACATACACATTAATTCAGGATTTTTGAGAGAGATGATCAGATCCAAAAGAGAGAGATGAATGTGAAAACACAACTGCAACAATGACTCTTTTCTAATTCAAGCTGAGAGAGGATGAGCTATTTGCATTGGGAGATTCTTTCTTCTTTTCCTTTTACCTTCAGACCTCAGGAAAAAAGAACTTGGTCTCGATCCATGAAAACAAACAAAAAAAACAAATGGAGGACAACCAAAAAACAAAAAAAGACAAAAACCGAAAAATATAAATGCTCATACCTTACTTTCTGAGGCTTCCAATTCAGACAATTTGGTTGTAAATATATCTGAATGATATTGAACGAATATTTATTTGAGGTTCAGGACAAGGGATTTCCTTCCATTCCAAACAATGCATGTTAGTTACATGTTACAGATAAAGTTGTGATGTTCAAGATGTTATAGTGGATGTTATATTGTATATGGTAAGCAATTAAGCAACACTGCAAGACACTCTACACTTATCACAGCAAGCTGCCCACTTTTATCCACTTTTGGATGCTTTTGAACACTTTGAAAGCTTAAACAGGAGGACTTGTTTGTTTAAACTCTAAATAATCTCAAAAAAAGAAGCTAAATTAATGTGAGCAATAAGCTTTAGCAAAAATTAGCTAATAAGATGTGAAAAGCAATAGCAATGAAGACAAAAAGAGAAAGGTGGCTGTTCATTGTAATATTTCAAGTCATAATAGATGAAAAATATGCTGCTAAATGAATGCTATTTGACTTACTTTCTTTTACTACTTTACACTTACTTTAGTCTCATCAAAAGTTTTTGTGAGTCTCATCTTGATGATTTAGTGCTAAATGATGTATTTGATATATTCTAATTATATTTGATACTTGTTGATAAGCCTTTGGTTGTTGATTTAGGGTCTCCCTGTAAACACAAATACTAACACACAAGAACATTGCGATCAATAGTATAGAGCCCTAGCTGTCTCACAGAGCCTCTCGAGCGGCCTATTTATTTACACATTACAAGAAATTATTGATTGTTTTGAAAGAACCATATTTTGTTTTAGAAACCCAATTTTTTTTTTCCGAAGCATATTTTGACAACTTTTTATCTAATGATGATTGACAAATCCTTTTCTTCTCAAACTGGTTGTATACTACCATTTGTATACTTGAACTAGACCATAACATAATGGCAGTTTACCACATGGTTTATAGTACATTAGAGCTGTTCTCATACATGATGATGAAAGGCACAAGTATAATAATCACAAATGTGTTTGCTTTAAATAATATCTATACAAAAAATTCTAAAGGTGCATGTGTACTATCATGGCCAAGTTAAAGGTGCTTAGTGTTGGCATTAGGAACTGGGATTTGTTATCAACAACAACGTGTTTATGCTGAACTTTGTGGGTTTGTAACAATACAAACTTTTATAGTTAACTTCTTTCTAAAGATTTCAACAGAACTGTTGAATTCGTGTGACTTCTCTCAGTTCAACAGTTGCCTCAATGCCTCTTGACGTTGATTTCCTCAGATACTAGACTAACTGATAATGAATTTTTAGATGTGAGTGTTTCTAGAATGGATCATGACACTGAACTTTTAGATGTGAGGAAGAGAAGACTTGAAGTGTTTATAGGAATGAGACAAGGAGCATCACTCCCCAACATATAAATAGGAACATTGTCAAGAATCGCCATGGAGGGCCTCTTATTCTGAACATACAGCAAACACACATATCAGACTTAGCCATGAACAGACTTAGCCAACCATTTTGTATCTAGAGGCTACAACAGGAACTCTATGTTTGAAGCCATTTCTGAATGTGACACTCCAGAGAGAACACATGAAGCATTGAGAAGTAAGCAAAAAACACACACATTCTAGAAGAAGTACATCAGCTTGTCACAAGTACCCAAAACCACACATCAACCCAACCATAATAGGATTGTCATTCAACACTACACAATAGACATTTCTAAAAATTTCTACCCAACAAATGACAACCTTCTATTGAATTATGGCGACATAAAGGTCCTAAGAGCCTACACCAATATGCTTACAAATAATATACTTTTAACAACAGATTACAAGAGTATGAGAACACCACATATCAATGAGCTGCTTTGCACAACCTCATTGCAAACACAGGCAGACCAATGCAAACAACTACACACATCCATAATACATGAAACACAATATAATTATATAATTATATTAATTATACATTTCAAACATCATGCAAGTTTAAGACACACATATATTTAAATAATTTATGCTACTTATGAATCTATGTAACTATTGAGATAATCTAACGCACTTAAAAGCACATAATAAATTTTAGCAAATAGATGACATATCAAGCAAACACATAAAAACACAGTAAATATAATCTATGAATTAAGGATAAGTAACAGGTTAAATTAATGGTCCACACATTGGAAAGACTAGGTGGAAATAACAATGAGTAAATTGAAAGGAGTTGAGCTGGAATGAATACCCCAGATTAAGTAATAATGAGGCTTAAGTTTTCAGCTTCAAGCCTTTAGCTATTGTATCCCCTATAGCCTAATTATAATATTATATACATCTCATCATGTATTTTTAGTACTAGTAAGACCTTTATTTTTATATGTATGTCTTATTATTTAATTCATGACATTAATCATTTAATTGTTTTATGTTTTAAAGTTTAACAGTTTCTTAGTTCTCTCTTTTTTATGTAAAATGAATGCAAGTAACATATTTGCTATCTTTAGCATTTTTAATGTGCTGCAGTTTTTATTGCTTTAATATTGTCTTTAATCCTTGGCATTTATTTGATTTTTTATTTTTTTTGCTGATACAATTTTAAGGCCTGTTGCCCCTCACCCCATGGCATTACTTTAAAGGGCCTTTTGATGTCATCTACCTTAGATGCCCAATGTTAAACTCTACTGGCCATACCAGTCATCTGTTCAGATGTATGCAGAATGTCCAGATGTTTGCAACATATGTGTGGTCTGTGTCTCATAACAATGGGGTTTTATGACAAATCATTGGTAAATACGTGATAGCTGCCATCACAAATAGTGACAGAGACATCATACATGTCTGCAATGTCATGCTGATGCAAAACCTGTTACCCTATCACTGGTTCATAGGTTCATAGGTTCGTAGGTTGATACTAGGCTATCTGCTCTAGGGCATTTACAAGCCTAGCCAGAGTGTGTTTGGCTTTCGCCACCCTTCTTAGATTAGTTGACTGTGCCTCTGTATAGTAGGTCACAGAAGATAGCCCATTTAAGGTTAGTTTACCGTGCCTCTGCCTAGCAGTGACACAGAAGAGATCCCAGGGGTTAATTTATGGATTGGGATTTTGTTCCAGAATGAGGGGAGCCTCTGGAATATGAATCTGTCCCTCCAGCATGTTCTATTTATTTCTATGCTGAGGTTTAAGTCACTGGAGTGTGTAGTTCTGATGGATTTGGATTTCTTGAGGTGGAGCATGTCCAGTAATTCTGGGTTGGACATGGCTTTATATGTCAGGCACAGATCACCTCTGAGTAGGCGGTAAGCAACTGAGTAGAGCTGGAGTTTCTTTAGCCTAACTGCGTAGGGCATCTGTTTGAGTCCCTTGATCCTCTTGATGAGGTACTTTTGGGGTCTTTCTAGTTGTAGCAGGTGTTGGGTAAGGTACATCCCAAATGGGGCATTGTATTCAATTATGGGCCTGATGAGTGATGAGTAGAGGGGCACAATGACCTCTCTTAATCTAGATGTGAACCCCTTCGTGATAAGATGGGTTAAATAGAATGTCTTTCTAACCACTTTGGCAATGTGATTGTCAATGGAGAGATTGCAATCTACTTGGGTCCCCAAATCCCTAATCACTTCTTCCGTACTTAATGGATTACCACCTATGTGGTAATTTGTGGGCACTTTGTTTTTCCCAAAGGGGATGACTATGCACTTTTTGGCATTTAGCTTTAGGCCATGGCTTTGGCACTAGTTATCCGTCTCTGTGAGACCTTTTTGGAAGATGCTTCTGTCAGCCAGCGAGTCGATTATGGCCCCCAGTTTGCAGTCATCTGCAAACTTTGTCAGCCATAGTCCTTCTGTGTTAGCCTGTGCCTCAGAGAAATATATACCGAACAAGAGAGGTCCCAGGACTGAGCCTTGTGGGACGCCACTTGTAACTGGTTTAGAGTCTGACATGGCACCTGCAATTCTGACCATGTGGGTTCTATCCCTAAGCCAGTTTGCAACCCATCTTGTGACATAGGGGTTGATATTTAAGCTGGTGAGCTTATTTATGATGCCAGAGTGGGGTATTGTGTCAAAGGCTTTTGCAAGATCTAGGTAGGCTGTGTGGACTACCTTCCCTTCGTCTATGGCCTTGGTGACTTTTTCAAAGAAATTGACCAGGTTCAAGAGGCAAGATCTGCCCTTAAGAAAGCTGAATTGGGTAGGAGGTTCCCAATGTCTTTGTTTATGAGTTCCATGATGATACGCTCCATAGCTTTGCAGACCAGGCTAGTAAGGCTTATAAGGTGATAGTTTCTGGGGTCTGTTGTGGCACCACCTTTATGGAGTGGGACCACTGCTGCTGTTTGCCATTCTTTGGGTACATATCCTGTTGTAAGGCTGAGACTGAACAGTGATTTTAAGTGAGGGTTCAGTTCTTCTTGGAGCTCATGTAAAACGCAGCCCGGGACACCGTCCGGTCCCATTGATGCTGTGTTTTTTGCTTTGGAGAGGGCAGCTCTCACCTGTGCATCTGTGATGTCAGGGAGGCTACACTCTGTTGGGATAGTCATTTGCTCATTTCGGGGGGAGGGGAGGGAGAAGTTTGCACTGAATCTGTCTGCCAGGATGTTGGCAATGTCTGTGGGTTCAGTGTATTTTTTGTCATTTTGCACTAACTCAGAGCATATCTGGGAGTTTCCACCCTGGTTTCTGACATAACTAAAGATAGCCTTGTGATTATCTTTAGCGTCTTGTGCAATTTTTCTTTCGAAGCTAGCCTTAGATGATTGTATGAGGGATCGTAGTTTCTTGCAAGTACTGATCAGAGTTGCCTTCCCTTTCAGGGATTTTGCTCTGTCATGTAGTAGCTTCCTCCTTATGTTGTACAGCTTATTTATGGCTGGGGTCCACCAGACAGGTCTCCTGCCTGTGGAGGAGTGTGTCTTGGTTTTATATGGGATAGCACGATCCATGCATTCCTGTAGGTATCTATAGAATGCGTTTGTAAAGGATTCTGTGGTTTGGGCCGTATTTTCCACTGGCCCTGGGGCTTTGAAGGATTCCACCTCGGTTTTGAGAAGTGGGAAGTTTGCTTTTGAGAAGTTTTTGACCGTGGTTTCCTTGGCTCCGGGTGGGGACAGGATATGGATGTCCATAGTGATTAATTTATGGTCAGATCTTACCAATGAGGGGTATACCTCTGGTATGGAACATAGAGTCCCCATGTTGGTGATGATCAGGCCCAATATGTTTTCCCCTTCTAGTGGGAGTGGTGACCAGTTGTTCCATAGCATTTGAGTTTATAAATTCTAGGAACCATTGGGCTAGGGTGTTGGGGCTTGAGTAGTGCTCCCAGTCTATGTTGGGGTAGTTAAAGTCACCCAATATAATGGTGTTTGGAGAGACCTTCATATTCTCCAGTGTCTTCAGGAAAGCTGAGTGGGGTTCCTGAGTTTGGGAGGGTGGTCTGTAGCAGGCTACAAACTGGAAGGCAGTTTTGCCCACTGTTAGTTGCACATGGATGGTCTCAGATGCTTCGTGCAGTGCCACTAGCCTGGAGGTATGGGTATCTTTGATGAATATGGATACTCCCCCTCCTCTTGTGGTTCGGTCTGAGTTTTGAGGCCGAAAAGCATGGTATGAGGTATAGCCTGGTAGTGCTGGGGTGCTCTCGGGAGCCTTGAACCAGGTTTCTGTTACTGCACAGATATCAATATTCTCCATACTGAGGAGAGCCTCGAGTGCGTGCATCCTGAGGTTTAGACTTCTGGCATTGAGCAGCATTACCCTTAGTTTCTTTTTCCTTGTGTTGTCTAAGGAGGTGAGTTTGTCTTTTGAGCCTTGCCTAAAAAAGGCACTATGGGGGTGGCAAGAGCCTTGGCCAGTATTTGAAAACCCAGGGGTGACAGGTGCAAGCCATCCCTAACGAAGCAACGTGGCTTGTCAAGTATGTCATCCCAGGCTGACAGACACTGGATCCCCTTTGAGTGACACCAATACTTTAGCCAGTTGTTGAAATTGATCATTTTGTCTGTATACTGTGGTATCAATCTTGATGAGGGTAAGATGCTACTCAAGGTCAGGGTCATACCGGCCTGGGCCATATGATCAGAGAGCTCCTGTATGTCTCTTTTCATGTAATCGAGGGAGGTACGTCTCAGGTCATTCACACC
The DNA here is from genome assembly GCF_019279795.1 of Protopterus annectens. NCBI lineage: Eukaryota > Metazoa > Chordata > Ceratodontiformes > Protopteridae > Protopterus > Protopterus annectens. The sequence continues at coordinate 626,985,010 of NC_056725.1, read as the reverse complement.
AGCATGGACAATGACGGAGTCATATTTGTACTTGCTTTGGAGTGACCTGAGTGCTTGTGTTATGTGGCGGATCCTGGCACCTGACAGGCAGCTTACAGTGACCTTCTCCTTGTTCAGCCTGGTGAGAGGGACGTCAGTGTGTCTGACAATAGAGTCACCTATTACAAGTGTATTAGGTGTGTTGTTTAGCCTTAAGGGCTGTGACTGTGTGGCACACTGAGTTTGTGAACTATGTGATACGTGGGTATTGTTGTGGGGTAGCAGTTGCTTGGATGTCTGCTTTGGAGGTCTCTGTTGCTTGGGCAGATTTTTATTTAGAGCCTCTGAGTATGTTTTTGAGTGTTTATGTGTTTGGTTTGCTGTTGTGATAGGTCTATGTGAGACTGGATTTGTGGTGTGTGTGATTACCTTCTCCTCCAGACTGACCTTGCCAGTATTATGTTGAGAGAGCTCAGCCTCCAGTTTGGCTATATAGTTGCATCTCTCACATATATTTGAGCTTGCTGGGAAGAGGAGAGGGTGGTCTGTGTACATAAGGCAGTTGTAACATTGCCTCAAGATTCCCATATTCACCAGCTGGACTGGAGAGTAAACCTGAAACTGACTTTTGGACATGCCAGAATAGTATAAGGAATTACTTTTTGACTTGATCAAAAAGGACCAATAGGGAGCCAAGGGGTTGGGAGGGTGGCCTAATGGTTAAGGTGTTTGCCTTGCAAGCAAAAAAAAGGGGTTTGAGTCTCACAGGGATAATTGGCTAGGCTTAAAATGGCTCGCAGCGCACAAGTTAGTACTAATCTATGAACCTATGAACCTATGAAGTACTTAAAGGGAGTATAAGAGGGTGTAGTGCTTTAGTTTATTAGGTAGAGATTCTAGGTTTGTAAGAGCAATATGTGAGAACAGTCTCTATTTTGGGTGGTTTATCCCACCATTCATGAAGGCATTCTCAAGATTAATTTGTGTAAGAGGTTGTGAGTTATGTCCCCAGCATATAATCTCCATGAAGCATGTGATATGTATGTAGCACTATAGTACATACAAGTAGATAGGTAGGTGTTAGGTAAGTGTTCTAATCTGACTTATGCCAACTGTCTGAGTGTATGTGTTTCTGTATGCATATTCCTTATGGCTGTCTTGCCTGTGTGTATGCAATGGTTATATCATTTTGTGTGCCTGTTTCACCCTGTTAACTCTCACTTTGCCAACCTAGTCAGGGCCTCTACAGATGTCATCCACCTTAGAAGCACAGTTGTACATTTTCTAACAAAAAAGCACTATGGTGCATGCAAAAGTCATGTCAGTCTGTATTGTACATAACAAGATAGGTAGGTGTTCTAATCAGAAAAGTGTCAACTCTGTGTGCATGTGTGTTTCAATGTATGTCTCCATGAGGCAGTGTGTGTGTGTTTGAGATGGCTCTACCATGTTAATGCCCTGTTAACCCTCCAATGGCAAACCTAACACCCACCTGAATAGTAGTGGGAGACACTGCAACACTATAGTAGCTCTGTGGTGCTTGTGTTATGTATATAGCAGTATTGTATGTAAAACTACACAGGTAGAGATTCTACTGTCAATAAGGGAAGGTCATGAGTGTGTGTGTGTGTGTGTGTGTGTGTGTGTGTGTGTGTGTGTGTGTGTGTGTGTGTGTGTATCCCCTTGCAGCAGTCTAACTGTGTGACGGTCACCAGCATATCTCTCAGCCCTTCACAGAAAGACATCTGGTTAAAGCCATACGGAAAAGTGTGGCAAAGGCCAAACATTGAGCACAACCTTCACACATTGCTGTGACATGCATGGAAAGTAGATACCAGAGCAGGTTGTGCATTTGAATGCATTTTCCAAAGGGTATGTGTTGTGACATGACAATATACATCATTAATTTGTAATGTTAATCTTTCATGATTTTCCACCAGTTTGCCAGAAAACCACAATGTTATGACAAATGGAAAAAAAAATATGTGGCAAACATCAGGATGTTCTGCAGAAATATGTAGAGGTGAGAGGTATGGCCACCATCTGTACCACCCTGCAGGTTGCAGTCCATGTTTGGCAAGGTGTGACCTGTGACAACAACTCATACAGTACAGAGGTCCCCAGACTATAGGGCAACAAACATTTCATAAAGTTGTCTACTAATTGCATAGAGCAGTTATTGCACATCAGAAGCACCTTAATGTTATGACAAATAGCATAAGCTAAGGTAATGTCACACAAACAAGGTGTCATAGTAGCAAACCAAAGAAAATCCTGTGTGTTACATTGTCATAGGTATGGTATGTCCTGCCAAATGTCACATTACTACAAGATGTGTCCCACAGTCCACATTTGATAATGTGGCAAACACAATCTGTGTCACCTATATGTGTGCAATATGTAGATTTGTGAAGGCCCTGTAATTACCTGCTGGCCCCAATGACCCACATGTATATAGGCATGAATACTAACTGCCACCACCCACATATGTAGGTACTACCTAAGGCTGTGTCAACTGTAAGTAGTGTGCAGTCTGTCATTGAGCCACAAACTGATAACGCACTGCAATGGGCCATACAGTGGGTATGGAATGGTGCCAAGGTCCTGGCCTCAAGCTGAATGCAGACAACAGTGTCATCATACCATATGGTAAGAATATGGCCCCACTATTTCCCACATCAGCACCAACCACATAAACACACAGACTGCAATGACAGACCTGGGTACTCAGGATGCCAACAATGCTGCATTCAGGCAACAAATAGTGGCAGTGGTCAGAAAAGGCTTGTAATGTGGTTCACCTGCATCCAGACAAAAGGTGGACATTACCTCTGAATAGTCCTCAGTCAGTATAACAATACATTACCAGCATGGCCGGTCTGCTATGCACCTATGCCAACATCTGGAGAAACTGTAAAGGCTATGTTAACAGCCACAAAGGTAATCTCTGGCCCTCAACACCTGTTCCACACAGACAGCCTGTAATCAGTACTGCCCCACTGGTTATCAGCCCGGTTGTCTACAGGTGTCTGCGACATGCCTAGATGGCAAGGTTGTGCTCAGCCCTTCAACAGCTCCCAAATATATGAGAGTATAACTCTGTGCACATTACTGGCATGGCAGGCCTGAATCACATATAAGATAGCAAAACAACATGCTGGAGAGACAGGTTTGGCTCCCAGAGACTGCCCTGAGTCAGAACTGCACTCCCCAAACATGTCAAACACAGTACCATGCATACCCTCATCGACTGCATCAAGGTTGAGTGGATGGAAAAAAAACATATGTCCCAGGGGTTCAACCTCTCTCCAGCAATGCCGGGGGCAACAGATGCTAATCGATGATTCTGTTGTGGATAAAGTAATAGCTAAGCTTGTAAGGGATCCAGGGCTAGTACTATGGTAACCTCCTCTATACCTATGAACCTGTGATCCTACAGAACACCCAGGAGACATGTATGAAGGCCAACTGGCTGTGTAAAGGAGTATGCATGTAAGGTTATGCTGTCTGCCCCCATTGTCCCTCACACAGTGCTGCATGCATATGCACCTAGGTGAACATGCACATATACAGCTGTACCTTGGTGATGAAAAGGTCTCTGTGTTTCCACTACCCCATACTCAGCTTCAGTAATGGCAGCAGCTCCCCACAACATACACACACAGACACCTGGAGCATAAATAGAATAAGGTCTGTGAGACAACAGTCAGCCAGCAGTACTAGTCAGTCAGCAGTACTAACAGCAATAAAGCATCATGGTACAAAGGTACATATGCTTTGATGTGTACCCATGACAATTGCCAGCAGACAGCACCTTACATGGCATAGCAGTAGTACACTACACACTGCCATTACCTGTACTATATTCATCCTGTACATCAGACACATATTAGTCAAGCTCAGAATTTATTTTAAATTATAAAACTCTCTTTCGAATGGTTTGAATATTGTCAACATATTAGCATGATCCTGCTTCAATGGCATGGATAACAGGGATGTGGCACAGGTATCATCGCATGCACAGGGTGTGGTGTGGGGTTGCCAAAGGCCTGGGCTGGGCCATACACTTGACATCATGTGTGTGTGTCTCTGGAGGGGTGGTGTTCAGCTGGGCCATGGAGAGGAGCTGTATATGTCCAGTGGTGACATGCATATGACAGTGATGTGTGAGTGTGTGCATGCACACAGTCAAGCCATGTGCTAGCCCTACAAGAGTGTATGTTGGACAGTTGTGGACCGTACATGGCAGGATGTACAGTTCACCATCTCTACCCACAAACATGGGAACTGTTTCTGCCAGGAGTGTCACTGGTACCACCATGCCCAAGGCCAGATGCCGTAGTACTTCCTGATGGTGGCCACTGTCTTCTGGGTCTGTGTCTGTCATGGGACCAGCCAGGACCATGTGCCCATGGCCTGCCACATTGTGGTATGGACAGCACCCTCCCTTCAATAGTGCTGGTGGTACTGCCACTTCAGGAGTGTGAATGTGCTTGGCCACAAGGGTTCACAGCTGATGTAGTTGCTGACGTACATCCACATGTCCAATGCCCTAATCCCATCACATGTTCAAGCACAGACATTGCAGGTTAAGGACTGACAATGTCTCACCCCACCATCTGTCCACAACATCAGCGAAATGATGTAAGGCATCATCAATTCCATGGAGGGTGTCATGCATGCCAGGAAGTGTTGCATCCATGACCCTGAGCATGCATCTGGTGTACTGTTCATAATGTGCCTGTGCCTCCATGATGGACCAAACCATGCATCAGATGGCATGTGCTGTGACAACTCTGACAGGACTGGATCGGCAGCAGTCCTCCTTCAAGCACACCTGTCAATCTGCCTGTGTGGAACCTCATCAGCTTTCTGGCTATGGCTAGTGTCTACAGTCACAGATGCCATAGTCACCACACTACCTGCCAGATAAATATGTATTTCCTGACACCAGTTGGACAATATGTGATGGTTGTCCACAGAGTTTGAGGAATGTGTCTGTGACATGCCAGATCCCTGGGGGACACATTAATGGTACATGAATATCTGGCACTGTATCCATTCCCTTACATTGTATGCTCAATATATACCCTGCTGCTCAGCCAGAGCCAGCATCCCCTCACTACTAGTACCTATAACCTGCTGTTCTGCTGCAGGGAGTCACCAGGTATGCCTGCCATAGGTGTCAGGCAATCAGATACAGGTGTGGAGTGCACAGTGACCTAGCCACAGTACATCAGGAATGGTCAGGGAGACCTGGCCAATCTGTGAAATAATCCCGTATGACATTCGCAGATTGAGAGAGGCTCAATGACAGTACATGATGTGATATGCCAGCTGTATCCACCAGTACGTGATGTCAGTGTGATGCCCCTGCACTGGCCCAGTAATCAAGGAGCCTCAATCCTCAACACTAGCACCAGTGAGGGACATACACAATGAGAGGATGAGAAGTACACACACAGTAAAGTACAATTACCCTTCAGAGCACACAGAGATCACAGTCACTCTGGGGCTGGTATTTCCCTCTCTCTCCATATCCCCAGTAAGACTCCCCACTGGGACAGCTATACGGTTAACATCTCAGCAGAGTGATCAAGCCAAAATCTCCATCACCTTCTCTGCCTAACCAGTGCTTCATGTCCCTGCCCAAGTAGCTGACACACACACACTTTGAGATTTGATTTATAAATCAAACACATACACACTCCTGTGAAAGACTGGCACAGGATTACTAGCTATGCCCCCTTCTTCCCAGACTAAAAGGTAGTTATGACTGCCACAATCCAGCTCTTTATCAGCTATTCTAAGGCCCTTACCAAAGGGTGACAAATCCTACTGTGTAATGTGCCTATTATCCAAATAGTAAGTGTGACCAAGACCAGGGCTATTGGAGTGTGCTATACAGTGTCAACAAATACATATGCAAGTACTTTAACAGAGTACTTATCTCTAAACAGACCAGTCACAATTACAAGGTTTAACTATATTTAATAATAACTAAAAAAGGAACAACACAATACTCATCAATACAGTAACTACAGAGTTCAGAATCACAGGAAATATTTTAAGACAACATTGCAGGTCAGTCTCAAATAAATACAGAAAACATCTAAAGTAATCTTTACTATATTCCCATACATATATATATATATATATATATATATATATGAAATTACTTTTCCCTAGTTCCTTACTATTAGCAAGGCAAATACAGATGAGTGGATGTTGTCAGATACAAAGACAAATACAAAATGCAAAGGTCTTTCTCTGAGACAGGTCTGACATTAATAATCAACATTACTGCTGGGTTAGCTCAGATTACATCACTCTTTGTCACCTGCCTTCAGTTCCCAGGCTAACAGTAACTAACATACAATTTAACATCTCTGCATCAGAAGTGCATATGTCTCAGATGTTTGTCTAGAACTGGAATTCATAACACAGTTAAATACTTTTACATTTTCATCCGAGTAATTATTTATGTTTCAAGACAATACAAGAATCTCTAGCTGTATACATTTATGTCTGCTTGCTGCACTGAAACTGAGATAACACATTCATAAAACAAGTTCAGCTTATTTTGTTGAAGTTTTCTGAGTTATCTCTGTATGTTTGAGGCTTCCAGCTTCTAGTATTAATACATACATTTGCACAGGTAATAGTTTATATACATTTCTGTTCTTGTCAAGTACGGTACACTGTGGTTATATTCTTGAAGCTCAGTCATACTTCTCAACCTCTTAGATCAAGACATCTGGACAAAGGTGCAAGTAAAGGGGGTACAAAGGCCCAAAAATAGTGACACTTTTTAAATATTGCTCTTTCAAACTTAGACAGTTGATCGAATAACAGGTTTTGCATTTGCATGAATTTTCTGAAGGATATGATATCTGACATTCAAATGTGTGCTATTATTTTATGACTTCAGTCTTTAATGATTTCCCAGTGAGCTGCCAGAAAAAACAGACATGTATGAGAAACTGACTAAAAATATGAGACAAAAATGTGGACATTCTGCAAATATCTGGACAGCTGAGAGGTGCAGGGCCACATACACTTGTGCACCAGTTGTTTAATATTCACATAACATATAGTTCTTTTACATTTGTAAGACAAGCATATGAATCATTAATATACACAAATGACATATGTTATTTACAAAATTCCAGATAGCTGGGATGGCAGTGTCACAGTCAGTATTGTAGAATAGACAATCCAGTAGTAGTCATATGTGAGCTGACCATTGTTGGGGTGACTCAGGGGCCAGAGCTGTGATCTATGTCACTGCAGACAGAACCATCAGGGATATATGTAGGTGCTGGAAAGCAGACTAAGAGTAATATGTGAATCCAGGAAGTGTTGTTGAGACCTACTGTTTAAATTCCTAATTCCCATGACTGCATCCCCCCTATCTGCATTCCATTACATACTTAATTGTATGACATACCTGGTATAGTGCTGTACTCCTTTGTGAGGAGAAATCCACTTGTAGTGTTGTAAAGAATTGCAGTCTGTCTTCATGAAAAAAGTGTCAGACCTGTATACCATAGGCAGCAGCTTGCCTTTTGTAGGTAATGCTCATGACCAGGTCATGGCCAATGCATCAATCTGTGGCTCCCACTTGCTAATTGTATCTAGAACAGCTGGGTTGCCTTTCCATTAGCCAATGGCATGGCAACACGGTGCTATAATTAAGGCTTTCATATGGGCCTTGCTCCTTTTTCTGGCCTGTGAGAAGGACATTATTGAGGTGTGAGAGCTACAGAATCACAGAGGGTGGGTGGAAATACTGACCATTGTTTGGACTGATGTTTTATGTCCATAGTTTTGCATGCTATGTCTGGCCACTGTTAACAGACTTTCAGATTCTGTAGCAGTGTACTGTGTAAATGTGTATTGGGGTGAGTAAGGAGACAGGCAGATGTGAGTGTCATACATCCTTTTCTGTCTGACTATGCATGCTGCTACAGATGATGCTGGTCTATCAGCTGTGTTTGTTTGTAGGGGGAGACTGTGACACATGTCCTTAAAACCTCATCATCCCCCAACCCTTTATGTTTGGCTGTTGTGTGGATGCCCTGCTCTAGGTGTTTGGGAGCAATGTTAGGTCTGTAGCGGGTAGCTGGACTTACTACCCCATGTGTAGCAGGCCACAGCTGCTGCATTCTGGCCAGGAATCAGACTAGGGATTGTGAAGCATTAAGCTGTTACTGTCAGTGAGGTTGTGGTGTCAGCTGTTGTGTCACAGCGTGGCCTAGTTGAGGGTACCCACAACAGTCCTGGTGAGGCATGTGCCTCTGGTACATATGTTACATAATAGTGCCATCCAGAGAGAGTTAGGCAACATTTAGTACACATATTCATAATTGTGAAATGTGTCCCACCCTGTAGGCTTTTAACGTGCTGCTATGGGTGGCAGTGACTGTGGCAGGAGCAACCAGTTTTGCTGGACATTGCAGGGCTCAATTATTTCTATGTTATATTGACATGCATGTAGCTGTCATGCCACAGACTGGGCTGTGGACCAGGACTGTGGGTGTCTAGATGTGACAGATGTTAGAAATGTAACAGATAGAGCAACTGAGTCATTATTAAGGCAGGCGTATTTGTAAGACATATGTACATGCATACAGTGTGTAACACAGGATTAGCATGGACATGTGTGTTCTGATGGGTATGACTTGTGACACTGAGTTGTCTGTCCTGATTTTGTAACTTCAATCTGCACTGCCTTGCCAGTATGTTAGCACATAGAGTAGGTTGTATGACAACCTTGCCATAAATAGGGGGCACGACTGTGGATATTCAGCAACATTCTGTGCAGTTGTCAGCTCTACCTGATATTGTAGGACTCTCATACATCCAGCAGCATTTATTTGTCTGTGTACTGGTTCTGTGTCTGTGTCAGAGGCCCAAGTACACTATGATTTGGGCCACTATATATAGGGGTTGTGTGTGACTGGCCATCAGGATATGTTTGTAAAACCAATTGTACTCAAGAGGTCAGTTGGCTTACTGGTATGTTACTTCTACTGTGGTTCTGTGTTCAATATTTGGCAGTGGCCCCTTGTTTCCATACAGTTACATCACTGTGGTGCATGATGTATTTGCAAAAGTATCAGAAATTCCCCAGAGCTGATTTGGCATAGTGATGTGTTGTTCTGACTGTAATTAGAATGTCCTGGGTCCAATACTTGGCAGCTTTGCCTTTCTTTTTTTCCTAATGTTACATGACTGCACTGCATAATATATTTACAAAAGCAGTACTAATTCCACTGGGCTGATTTGGCTTAGTGGTGCATTGCTCTGACTCTAGTGCACAGAGTTATGGGTCCTAGACTTGGTAGTGATGTCTTTTTTCCCTAATGTTACATTACTGTACTGCATGATATTTACAAAAGCAGTAATAACTCCCAGCAGCTGATTTGGCATTGTGGTGCATTGCTCTGACTCTAGACCATGGGGTCCTGGGTTACAGACTTGCCAGGGCTGGTCACTTTGTTGCTGGGCAGAACAGTTGCTGAATGCGATAGAGTGATTAAAGCAGTTTTAAGCTGGTATGTGTGGTTTTGTGCAACACTAAACTGTGCCAAGAGGTGCTTAGGTTCCCTTAGCTTCGTTTAGCATTGCTTACTCCTGCTTAAACCCACACTATTTCCAAAAAAAGAAAAGAAAAAAAGGGGTGATAGGAAAGTGGTGAAATGGGGGCAAGCAGGGGGAAAACATTATGAAATGGTTGTATCAGAGAAGATCTGTGCCATCAGGATATTACACTACTTTGAGTTGTCCACTATGCTAGGGATGTGCAGGATGGGTGTAGGAAAGGACCATAGCTCTCCATTGTCATGTACAGCAACAGCTGTGAATGTTGTGGACAATTTGGAATTTATAGCCTCACACCCTACAGGGAGGGGTGTGGGTGACATAAGTTTGTTGAACAATTCATGGAGAAATTGATTAATGTCAGTATACATGGGGGTGAAAAGGAAATCTATGTGTGGGATGTGATTTTTGTGGGACAGTTGCCCCCATTTTTTAAGGTGAGAATGGGATGTTGGGGAAGGGTAGTAGGTACTTTTGGGGAGGTAAGTTGGATAGAAGTGGTTGCTTTTGTAGATAGACAAGACAGCAGACAGGGGCAATGTCTGACATATGAGGGGGGCAAACACCTTGGATGGGGAGGATGGGAATCAGAGGACCACGTGCCCCCAGATGGAAACAATGGGACTGAAGTTCCCACCCATGGGTAGTCACCACTGCCCCTTCATGGCCCTGAAGGCAGCTGTGCTGGGGGCTGGACAACAGGGCCAGCCTGCCCCTCGAGGTGCGCCAGTCTGCCCATGATCTAGCACAGGTCGTCATCCAAATCCCATTGGATGACCCTGTGCACCATACCTCAGAACTGGTGTTGGGTGACAGGGGCCCTCCAAACCCACGGCCGGATAAGGCGGGACAGGGGGATCCACTGGGATCTGCCTACCCAAACATGTTATGGTGTTGAGGTTTGTCAAAGTGTATTGGTTAGTCATGAACAAAACATTTCTATATTAGTTATAACAGCATGCATAGGTGTTCCAATTGGGTCTATATCAGAAGATCAAAGTTTCAGAACATCGAATCTGATATGGTTGACATCATATGATCGAAGTCTTGAAACTTTAAATCTTTTAACAGAGATTTCTGTACAGCGCGGAAAGGGAAGATTTTCCTTTTTTTCACTCTAGTGCAATCTCGGGGTTGTTATATTTAAGTAGCAGGGGTGTGGGGGGAGCAGCCCCCACGTGGAGGTGCAGGGCCTTGCCCCCCTACTTAGAGCATTTAAATGGTTTGTTTTTGTAGGTTGTTGTGTTTTATTACATTTTTGATGTTTCAAAACTTTGATTATATGGTGTCGACCATATCAGATTCGAAGTTTTGAAACTTTGATCATATAATATAGACCCTTCTAATTAACCCAGAACAATAGAAATGAAAACATTGCATAGCAAATGGACCACATGCATAAATGGAATAATAGTCATTATTGTAACAGCATGCCAGCAACAGTTACAGCAACAGGCCAGCAACAGTTGCAGCAACAGGCCACCAACAGTGGGATTTGAACAAGATATGTTAGTATGCAACCATTGAAATATATGAACAGTAATACAACACAAGTCCCAACATTAGGTTTTAAGAAGAACATACCCGTAGTATACAAATAATAATTAGTGATGCAGATAAGGGGTGAAGAGAGAGAAAACATTCCATTACCAACTGTATAGGCTATATTTTTTACAACAGTACTGCTCAATACTCTACACATCTGCCATCACTTTACATCAACCTGAGGTCTATAGCTACTGTAGCATGTACATACCTGTTAAGCTGTTGACCTGGAATTGTATGGGGCAAGCTGTGACAACTCTAGGTACTTGACTAGAGGGGACTCGTACATGTCAGGGTATATGTATATATGACTAACAAGGTGTACCCTGCACTGGTGTTGTGTGAGTGTGCTACTGGCATATGTCTATTGGATTTATATCTGTGTCCAAGGTTATTGGCAACTGTGATCACTAGCCGTGACAGTGTGACACTTGAGAGACATGTATTGGGAAGAGTGCATGGTGTATATAGCTATCCTATCATTTTTAGGCATGGGGATGGACACTGGAACATTTATACACAGTTTATTAGTATACCCTTCATACAGATAATACAAACATTTCTTTACCTGTAAGCCCTGTAGAGAAAATATCTGTTAACACTACCTGATTGTTTCTACAAATAGTTAGGATTACTTGTGTGTAACTATAAAGACATCTTAGTACCAGTCTTGTAAACAAAAACCAGGCTGTAGTCCTTCGACCTGAACGTAGCTCCAATGACCGACCCAGGAGAAAATTTGTCTTACAAACAAAATACAGAATGCGACATGCAAACGCAAGGCTTAACTTAGCGCTTTCACCTTTATTAATACATACAAACGCTTCATCAGAGCTTTGTATGTATTAATAAAGGTGAAAGCGCTAAGTCAAGCCTTGCGGTTGCGTGTCGTATTCTGTATTTTGTTTGTAAGACAAATTTTCTCCTGTGTCGGTCATTGGAGCTACGTTCAGGTCGAGGGACTACAGCCTGGTTTTTGTTTACAAGTCTGGTTGTGTTTCAGTTTATTGACATCTTATTACCAGTCCTTGGATTCAGACCATAGTCTGTGTGTGCAGAAATGGACAACATATCTATTACTTATCACACTGAGCTACTGGAGCACTGCTGTCTTCTGCTTGACTGATTTGTGCCTAAAACTCACTTGGTTACACAGTTTAGCCTTGTAATATAAGTAGAATGTCACAGAAGACTAGTGACAGTTGAACATACATGCCTGAGAGTTGTGCATGACAGTTAGTGAGCTGTGTATTAATACTTTGAATGCAGGTGTACACATTTAACCCTTAGTGGATGTGATTATGTGTGATCTGTACAGACCATAGCAGGATGTTGGGTTACATACTCGACCCATATACATTTGCACATCATATATTTGCAGTCTCCACCTATTACAGTCTCATACTTGCCTGCATCAGCATACCTACATTCAGGACTACATATAGCTGAAATGCAAAGATTAACAAAAGACAATGCTGCAGATAATACACTATAATACTTTACACATTTCTATTCAAGGTTCAGATCTTAGTGCAGAACATATATTAACTTTCACTGTATGGTTTTACATCTCCACATCTACAGTATGGCATAACAGCTGTTTATCAGACAAACCTCAGTCAATTTATGCTCTCATAACCATATTTGCTGTGCAGCACCTGTGCACTTGTATTTCTTCAACAACAGACCAGATTAAACACAACAGTTTGTGAGAATAAGTTTTATTGAGGGTGACATGACACAGTGGTTTATTACATTCAAAATTCTAAATTCAGTTGTACTTCATATCCTGTAGATGATGAATGAATGTCATTTATTACCTTCACAGTAGCAATCACAGTGTACTTTATTACCAGATTCATTCCTACAGTATTACTACAGTATTGGCTTTCTTTCATCAATAGTAGCTTGTTTGCTGCCTTAAACTGTATTAAACAGTACCTGGCATTAGTCACTTATATCAATGTTGGTCTAACAACACATTTATTCAGTACACTCAGAACACACTATACCTAATGGCAGTGAACAATTAGACTTTCTTTTTTTACTGTATTATATATTGCAAGTTAGATCTGTACTAAACACACTGTCAGCACAGCCTCTGCATGGGCCTCAATGTTATGAGCCCTCTCCTCTGCAGCTGTGGGGGGAAAACACACCATTATGCATACCTGTCTATCAGATATTCATACTACAATTTGATAAATCACCAGTTGATATACTTACAAACTTCTTCTAACAACACATTTATTCAGTACACTCAGAACACACTATACCTAATGGCAGTAAACAATTATACTTTCTTTTTTTTACTGTACTATATATTGCAAGTTAGATCTGTACTAACCACACTGTCAGCACAGCCTCACCAGTCATCCTGCATGGGCCTCAAAGTTATGAGTCCTCTCCTCTGCAGCTGTGGGGGGGACACACCATTATGCATACCTGTCTATCAGATATTCATACTACAATTTGATAAATCACCAGTTGATATACCTACAAACTTCTGGGGCATTCATGGCTCAAGCATCTTGGATCCATTGGGCCAAGGGCACCCTCTTCCTCCATTTCAGGCCATCATAATGATGATGGACCTGCTTACCAGTGTGGAGGATGCCAGTGGCATTGGTGAGCTCATGCGCTAGATGGTCCCAGGTCTCAGACTTGAATTCTGAGCCCTGGTATTGGCCCTGCAGCAGTCTGTCATCATGGTTCTTGGCGAGGAACCCACCCATGACTACAGACTCCAACATGCTCCAGTGCTGAGCCCAAAAGAGGGCTCCCTCTCCAGCACCTGCCATAGTTTCTGCAGGGATCAAACTCTAACAGGTTCTGCCTGTATCCCCACCTGTGTGGTTTAAATAAGGCAATTTCCCTCCCTTTGCCATCATTGGACCATTTCTAAAAATGCTAAGCACAGCTCAGCAGTACACAAACCCTCTAAGCTAAGTTGAGCAGTGCTTAAAGTAGCAAATACTTGGCAGTGCTTAGCGGTGTGCAAATCTGCTTATCTGAGCTGAGGACTGCTTAGAATGAGACTGCTTAGCAATGCTCAAACTGGCTAAGCAGAGCTAAGTGTTAAGTATTGCTCAGACAGATCCTGTTTAAGCATTGTTTAGCTTTTCTCTGCACTGCTTAGCATGGTTTAGCAGACAAGTGTTGTACATGACAACATACATATATCTTGACATTAATTACGCTTATTAATAATTTATTGTTATGTGTTTGTATCTTACTTTAATTACTTTACCTTGGTGTGTGACTGCATTGTATTGGACACTTGTGTTTAACTGGGGCTTTTCTCCTCATATATCCACTGACACTGGGATTCTGGACCAGCTGCACTAACCTGGTTGACAAATATCAATAACTAGGGCAAAAAAATAGTCATATAAATAGAAATGCTTTCTGATGTAAAAGCTAAATGGCCTGTCTTGGTATTTGAACTGTACACCTACTGCATATGAAGCCATGACTGTAACCACTCCACTAACCTGACTGTGAAGACTTCAGCTATATATTTCTATATAGTGTCTCAATATGTTTAAGCACTGCTGAGCAAAGCTCCATGCAAACCCACTCAGCTACACTTAAACTTTATAGAAAAAGAAATTAAAAAAACAAAAAAATTAACCATTAATTACAAATTAAACATTACACTTCAAATTGTTAAATAAGTGCCCAATGATACTTTATTGTTTTAGTGCTGTACGGCACTTTCACAATGCAGGGAATGTGCTATGGATACTATAATACACCTCCTAAATGACTTTACACTTCACAATCTTAAATAAGTGTCCAAGGGCACTTTCTTTATTGTTTCAGTGCTCTATGACACTTTCACAATGCAGAGGGTGTATTATGGATAGTGTAACACAACCCCTACATGACTTTATACTTGAAATTCTTAATTAAGTGTCCGAGGACACTTTCTTCGTTTTTTTAGTGCTAGTGTTTTAGTGCTGTTCGGCACTTTCACAATGCAGGGGATGTGTTACAGATACTGTAACACACCCCCTACATGACATTGCACTTGGCATTCTTAATTAAGTGTCCAAGGAAACGTTCTTCATTGTTTTAGTGCCATACAGCAGTTTGAGAGTGTGAGCACTGTAACACACCCCCTAGCACTGATTCAGTAACTGTGTACATGGGTCTCCCTTAGTAGTATGCCTTCATCAATATGCAAGGTGCACTGCCAAGAGGGAACTGTGGACATGGGCACCATACACTCCATGTAGGAATAATGCTATTCCTATGCAGAGTTTATTAAATCTGGGGGAATGTTTTTCCAATACGTCCATGCACCAGAATGGGCAGTCTTTTAGAACATTTTGAAAGATGGTATTTTAACTTAGAAAATAAACTTTTTAAATTAAAAAGCTTACATATAGAAAATTCATACCTAGGGGAGTGCATTAAAAGGAAGATTGTTCCCCAGGGTTTATGCATTTTTAAGTTTCCGAATGAACTTTACTTTGATGATGAACTTTGACAACAATTTAACTTGCTGTTCGATCAATACAGTTTTAAAATGATGGAACATATTATTAAGCACAATAATCTTAAAATCATTAGATTATTGAGTGAAGCTAATTGTTTAAATGGTAAAATTAGAGATGATTTACTTTTTGACAATTATGAAAGTATGCATGAAAATGTGTTTAGTAAGATTGATCAAAAATGTGATGATATTCTAAAACATAAACTAAAGAAATTGAGTAGGGACTTAAAATAGTATACAAATAAGGTTGCTTGCCCACAAGTTTTTAAAAGGAGCAAGGGGGGAAAATACAGGAAAGACTTTAATGATGTTAACGAAGAGTAGGTTGTAAATGCTTGTCACAGTAATAATGTTAATGTGGTAGAAGATGGAGAAATTCTTAATGAGGACGTTGGAGATTTCCTACCCCTTAGGAGATCTGAGAGAATAGTTAACCAGACCAATAATGAGTTGGATTTTTTGCAACCAAAGGGAAACAGGAAAAACAAGGAAAGTTGAAAAAGAAATGGAAAAGATGATTATAAAGGTCGACCAAACAGGATTACTCATTCTTTGAGAGGTTGTAATATTTACGGCTATAGTAATGTACGGATTATCTTAGAGCATTTTTCAATCTTCAAAAAAGGTTTAAAGTTTATTCCTTTGGGAAATTTTGATATTTCAGATACTCTAGTAGAATTAAACTTATTCACTATTAAGTTAGATTTAGCTTTTACATTTGATGAAAAAGGTAATGACAATAATAAAGAGAAGGAATTAGTAAAGAGAAAAAGTCTATTTAATCCTCCCTTACACCCAGCATGCTTGTATGAAAGATCTTGACAAACTGGTTAACGATAAGAAATTAAAAAAGAGCATATAACTTATCAAAAAAGAGAAGGAGATGTTAGATAATTTGATTAAAAATCCAAACATATGGATTACAAAGCTAGAAATGGGAGGGGGCTGTTTTATTTGATTCAATTGATTATATATGTGTGATGTTCCAAATTCATCAACACAACAGTTGATATACAACCGTGTTCAGAAATTAAATTAATATAGCCTATCATAAAATTGACATGTTCTTGGAAGATCTATTGATTGAAGAGAGGGTGTCTGTTGGGGTATACAAGTTCCTTAAGGTCAAATATTTGAATTTCGTAAAATTCATAACAAAGATGAAAATCAACCTTTTCATCCAATTGTAACAGCCAGTGGATTCAAAACCCATCCTATTGCTGTATTTATTGATTTTTTTTTTCTGTATTGAACATGCATATAGTGAAGGATTGTTGGGATTTTTTTAAGGAGACTAACCCCAGACCTAGCTACCCCTTTGACAGGTATTTTAACTATTGATGTAGTTGAGTTACTCTCCTCTGTTACCTTGGAAAATGGTCTTGCCCTCTTTCACAACAGTCTATTAACTTCTGAAGTATTAAGTACCCAGCAAGTCAATTTATTTATGGAACTGGCTTCAGTGGATTTACAAAACATTTTTTTATATTTTGAAGGTGAAGCATTCAGACAAGTAAAGGGTGTGGCAATGGACATAGCTTCTGCCCCTATTTTTGCTATCTTAGTTTTGTTAGCATGGGAACATTCAATTCTTTTTGAGGTGGAATTTTCTAATTATTTGAAGCTGTATTTAAGATTCTTGGATGATATGGGATGGGGTCATATTGGTAAGTTTATAGAATACTTGAATAATTCCACTTCATTTTTGTAATTTACATATCAGTACAAGAAGAACACTATTAATTATTTAGAAATGACTATAGAATTGAATGATGAGGGTTTCAAATCTAAAAATTATAAGAAATCCTCCTTTAGTAATTCATACCTACCTTTTAATAGTGCACATACTTTGCACAGAAAAGAAGTTTAATTAAGGGTCAATGCATACATGTGGTATGGAGGACTTCAAAACAGGAAGAGCTAAAACAAGAATTAGAATATAGTTCCCATATGTTTTTGACAGAGAATACCCAGAATATTTAATTCAGAAAATTACTATGGAAGTTTATGACCAATGGGGTAGAAAGTATAAAACCTTTCTTGGTAAAGGAAGAACAACTAAGGGGGAGAATGAGAATAATAATTTTGAAAAGGCTATGGTGGTAGAATTTAATCACATGTCATAAAAGATAAAATAAATTATTAACAGAAATTATAATATTCTTAAATTGAACACAGAAACTGTAGGAACAATAGGTCCTAACCCAAAATGTGTCATTAAAACTGGGCAAAATTTAAAAAGTTTGTATGAGATGAATATATATTCAATTAAAAACAATGGGCAAGGAACAAGGAAATGTGGGGCATGCAGTCAATGTATGTATATTTTTGAAGAAGATAACATTACCCTTGGTAATATTTTAAACACAAGAGTAAAGTTTAGAAAAGGAAACTGGACAAGTACATGTATTATATATTTAGTAGTATGTAAGAAATGTAAGTTTCTATGAAAGAAAAACTGAGCAGGCATTGAGAAAGTGTATACTTGAATATGTATACAATATTAAGAAGAGAAATATGTACAACACCCTGTAGAAACATACTTTGCTCAATGCTTCTCACAGTGAGTTTAAATTTGGTATTTTAGAGCATGTTGATCATAACCCTAGGGGAGGTGATTGGGAGAAAAGGTTAGAGTATAGAGAACTACTGTGGCACTTTAAACTAAATGCCTTTATACCTCCAGGTTTAAATGAATGTATTTCTATACAACCTGTTTTAAAACTTTGTATAGCTGAATTATAAACATGATAATAAATAAAGCGCTTTAATTTGAGTAGAATAAGACTTGAAATTTTTGAACATATGTATTTGATTAATGTATTGTATTTATGTAATGTATTTACCTATATTATTAAGTGACACTTAGATTTTTTTTCATTTGTGAAGTGGTTGAGGTTTTGTTAAAAGAGTTGATGTAACTTTAAGAGGAATTTTACTTGTATTAATCATCTCATTGGCTTACATTTAATTAATTCATTGATTTAACACTGTTTAAGGGATAGGTGTGGCTGGATAAACTTATTCTAAAGAAGTCCTAGATATATAAGATGGAAGTTTTTTGTTTGATTTCCTTGTTGTTCCAGTTTTTAACTATCATTCTGCTTCAAGCACTTTACATCACATTATCACTTTATTTTTAGTTAACCTATCAGTCTAAGTAGGTCAATTGTATTGATTCAGCAATCAATCACATAAAACGTACCAGATTAAGCCTGTTTAAATTACTTTGCAAACTCTCAAAATACTTAATAAATTTCATTTTAAAATGCATGCATATGTTATAAATTCAAAACCATTTAATAAAAATTCAGTCAAAATTATATCAATAAAAAACTCAAGCTATTAAAAGGTTGTTGTTATTGTTCCATTATTATAGAAACAAGGCAAGGCTCAATTCTGCTTCTACCATTTTCAATATACTAGTCATAGATATGTTATCATTTAATGCTTGCTTGACTGTGGCATTCAAACATAACTGCCAGACCAGATCTTAACATTCTAGTCTGGTTTCCCATGCTCCTTGTAGACTTTCTTCATGCATCCTGTCAATGACAATAAAAAAAAAAATCTTGATCTTAAATATAAAATATTTCCATGCACCACACTTTTCCATCCCATGTCTATCCATAATTTTGTTGGTATTATTTTGATTTTCAAAAAAAAAAACTTTTTAAATTAATACCTCTCTTACAAGTTAAAATAGATTTTTCCCTCAAGTTCATTTTAATTCGTTAGGGAATGTGATGTTCCGTGCTTGATTAATAGCATTCCGAATTCATAGTGAATGAGTATTATATTGTAATACCATAGTTAAAAATCTTCTCTTTTTTTAACATTTTTCATTTTTCTATTTTCAACCATCATTCTGAGATTCCCCAAGACTGGGCTGAAATGTGTATCTCTTCCTGCCCAACTCACTTGCAATTGCTTAATAAAATGAGGGAAGAGATATGGGCAGGAAGAGATATAAATTTCATCAATGCAGGCCCAGATGCAGTACCCAACTTCTGGCTAAAAGAATTAACATATTTGCACAAAGATTTAGCCTTGAGTAAGAATTACTTATAAATGCATGCCAAACAGACACCAACCTGATTAATGACAAGAAAATGATACTCCTCTTTAACAGTGAAACTGCAAGCCAACTGAAGAGCTATAGACCCATAATTTGCCTTTCAACAACATAGAAACTATATAGTGGAATTGATGCAGAGTTTGTAAACATTTTTGGAAAAAAAAACACAATTATGGCAATAGAACAAAAAGGTAACAAAAGAAAGTCATATGGAACAAAATATCCTTTGTTGCTAAACAAAACCATAATAGATAATTGTAAAAAGGAGAGGAATTTAACTATGGTATGGATAAATTCAAAAAAAGCATCTGATAGCATCCCAGATTCACAGATAAAGGAGTGCTAACAGATGTATAAGATACACCCGGTATGACCAATTGCATTTTATTTATTTATTTATTTTATTTTATTTTACATTTGTTAACCGGGAACGTCCAACTGGATCCAGGTCCATTTTCAGCAGAGGCCTGGGGAGAAAAGCTCCAAATGTACAAAAACAAGTGTAAATACAGTGAAATTATTACAGTGAGTTATCACAAAACTGAGATTTGTTTAACGATATGTGAACACAGGTACTTGTTTTTCTCACATACACACAGCAAAGGTTGGAAGCAAGTAGCTGAGAAAGAAATAGTTAAAGATTTCATCTGAAAAAGGAAATCACATATATTAAGGTGGTTATCATACATGGTGTAGTGTTAACTTTAAATTAATAAATTAAATTAATTACAGTGACTAAGAAGCAGTAGCAAACCACTTTACGACTGAGCCATGACAAAGGACAAATTATTATTCCAGGGATAAAAATTCAAAGGGGGATATTCCAGGATGATTCCTGATTACTGCTGCTGTATTGTCTTGACCTTAACCTATAAAGTTGTTTACATAACAGATTAGGCTATGGTTACAATATGGCTCCAAAAAAACAATGTTTTTTTAAAGATTTTTTTTTTTATCTATTTTTTTCTGAATGACTTGAAATTATATAGTTCATCTGATGAGAAATTGAAAGTGCAATTACAAATGGTTAAGACTTTCTCAGATGATATTAGAATGACATGTGGTCTTGACTGGTAGCTTAAAATGCGTTTCTCTTTGTTCATATTTAATTTAGCTTAAAACTTGTTTCTCTTTGTTTGTATTTAAGCCATGCATTTTAAAGCTTCCAACTGATGTGAAACAGGGACCCTCCCTGACCCTCTTCAAAAACAATATAAATCAATGGATGAGTGACCACAGCTTCACTCCTGGGGTGGTGCCAATGCCCCTCCAGGACAGAGGAATTCAGTATTAGCTACCATAAACCTTACCACTTTGAAATTCACTCAACTAACCACCAACAATGTGGCAACTCAGAATAAATATGGCTAGGCTTGTAAGGGCTCTAGGCTCATTAGCCTAGTAACCTCCTATGAACCCATGAAACTATAAAGGTACAAAAGCAAAATTTAAAACAGGAAAGATGCAGTACCAAGAACATATTAGCCTGGGACAGGAATGAGAAATAAAGGAACTTGAGCAGGAGGAAGACATAAATATCTGGGAGTAGATGAAGGATTGACAATAAAACATGAACAAATTTAAATGAAGCTCTGTACGGTATGCTTCAGATGACTAGGAGTAATATGAAAACTACCTTGATATCTAGGAAAAAAGCCCAGGCTATAACTAATTTTGTTCTTCCTGCACTAACTTACAGTTCTGGATAGACACAAAAGAGAAATGCTTCAAGCTTATCAAATGATATGTAAAACTCAGAATATATCAAGATTACATATGCTTCACTCTGATGGAGGTAGGTTCTTCCTCAAAACTGATTACATTATAGATCTGCAGTTCATGGGACTGCATACATATTTACTGACCTCATCAGATCCAGATATAGTGAAAGTTTTAAAACATCAGAAGAAGAGGTCTAAGATGACACCTTTACTTAGTTTAGCAGAAGCATTTTGGTATCAAGCAGGAATGGAAATCAACCCAGAAGTAGACAAAAATGAGACAGTATCAAACCAGAAGTAGTCAAAAATCAGACAGCAACTGAATGTGCCAAAAAACAAAAGAAAGAATATAAGGATCACATGAGAAGGAAAGTGAACTGGAAAATCCATAATTATAGTGACAAGTACAGAGATCTCCTTGAATAACCTCATGTTGACCAAGATTTCATGCAGGAATGGTTAAAGAGAACTGAATTAAAACCAGAAGATGAAAGCTAATAATGGTGGCCTAGGACAATGGACTATGTACATACTGGTATATAATATCCATTTAAAAGGGGGGGGGAGAAACAGATGAATGCAGGTCCTATAAAAAAGAACTAGAAACAGTTGCACATGTTGTTGCTGGGTGTGATACACTTATGGCAGAGGACTTGTATACTGAAAAGCACAATAATGTGGCAAGATTATTGCACTGGGGATTGTGCAAACATTATAATACTGACGTAGTTGAGAAGTATTGGAAACATGAACTACAAAGCATTATAGAGAATGATGAAGTCTATTTCACATAAGATCACCCATTTCTAACAGTTCAAAAAATAGATTTGAGGAAAAACAGATATAGTAGTCCACATTGATCTAAAAAACTGCTACACTCAATGATTATAATGTCTTACATACAAAGAGACAGTCATAAAATACCAGGATTTGCAGGCAAATAAGATCAGTGTGGAAGAAAGGTACCCAGACAGTTCTAGTAGTATTAGAATCAATGGGCTTAATAAAAATAATTTACTGTCCTATTTAGAGATGCCACCAGTACATGTAACCCTGCATGAACCACAGAAGGAGGCAATTCTGGGCATGTTGCAGATGCTAAGAAGAGTACTTTTGAGCAACATCAAAGACCAAAACAATACTAATTTCATCAACTTTAATTATACCCTGACCTAGGAATGGGGTCAATTCCTGTCATGGTATTAGAAACCCAAAGACTTGGAGAATTTTAACTGGGGCATGTGAAGACTGATATGAATATATCATTCATTAACATCTGTCTATATTTTACATCTCAGATATCCAACTTTTGGCATTTAAGATATGCAACATAAAATCTTCTAAAAGTAGTAAAATGTTAAAACTGAGTTAAGTATGTTGTCTTTAAAATGCCATTGTACATGATTCTTTCTTTCTTGAATTGAAGTCCCTGGCTGTACCAAGAAGACCAACTAGTGCATTCTGAAATCTGAAATGCCTATGTGTCTTTTCCTCTCAGTTTGCTGCCAATGTTTAAGGTGTTATGCCCTGAAAACTCAAACCTGGCTGTTTTTTTTTTCAGGTTTTACTGAATAATTTGTCTGTGTGACATTTTTCCCTTTGTTCCTACAAAATGCAGTTAGAATTCTGAATAGTACTGTCAGACAATACCTTATTTTTTCTATCATTCAAGTAGTCATTTGCATTATCACAATTCTTAAGGCCGAAGCATTTTTTCCCAACTGAAAATAAAAAAAAAATGTGCGGAACAGGAGAATTAATTTACTTGCAATACTGTCATTATAAATGGACTCTGTATTTATATAGGGAACTGTAGATGAAACTAATCCTGCATTACAGTGCTTTAGCAGTTTCCTTTGAAAGATTAATCAACGCTTATAGCATAATTCTTACATAAAGTAAACTCTGGGGTAATAATGAACTCTCCGTTATTCAATGAGTTGCACATTATATCTCCATTAGTGAAATAATGCAGTCCTGTTGGGTACTACTGATGATTGAAGAAAGTATAAATTATATTTCAGTATATTAATATTATGCAAGGGAATAAAGGTCACAAGAGAGCACTTAGTCTCTGTAAAAGTAAACAAGAAAATGACCACCTGAACACAATGTATGATTCAAATAGAATTCTTTGCTAAATTATGTAATGTATCTTTTTTCTTGACTTTTTTTCTACAGTGAGCAGTATTAAATTTTATGGCTTCTTAAATCCTTGCCATTAAGAACTTTGAGTAACCAACTATACTGAATCACAATCTATGCAACAACATTTTACTAGTTTTCTATAAAGAACCTGAGATGAAGTAGTTGCAACAAGTTCAAGATTCCATACTTTGAATCCTGCAACTTGAAACATTTAATTGTGATTTGGGGAAACATATTAAGTCTGAAACTGGGATATACTTTATTAAGTTGAACACCAACTGCTTGAATTTCACTAATTTACTGTCAAACACTCAAATCATGTTATACTTGTGACTGGCAGTGAGTTAAAAAAAATGTTTTTATAGGGGTAATCCCCATGCACAATCAATTTACGGGCTTTACTGCCATATCTTTGAACTATAAATATACTGCCTCTGAGGCCCCACAAACTTGGTGAAAGTATATTTTTAGACACAAAGTGTGTAGCTGAGTGTCTCACAAGCAATTGCACAGTAAGTAAAGGATAACCATAAAATTGCTGTATCTCAGAGAATGTCCCTTGTATGAGGAACAGAAATCTTGTAGTACATTAGTGCTAACCCTAACTCTATCCCAACCCCTGAACCCAACCCTGCTCCTTACCTTACAAAACCCCTTTTCCTAATAGCCCCACTACACAAGGCTCTCCCACCCACACACACAGAAACACACACCCACACACCCACACACTCACACACTCACACACACACATGCACGCACACACACACACACACACACACACACACACACACACACACACACACACATACACACTCCCAAACACACACACTCACACATGCACACATGCACACACATGCACACACACGCACACTCACATGCACACACACACACACACACACACACACACACACACACACACACACACACACACACACACACACTACCGAGTATAAGGAGAGCTGATTTAATCTGTTGGGATGGTTGAAGGATTTAAAGTATTTAATTTTCTTAGCTAAAAATCACTGGGACAACTTTTTCAGTTGAGTGATATGCTTGGATTTGTACGTACCAAACAGGTCATTTTATTTGATGATGGGTTTGATAAGGGAAGAATATACTGAAAAGATTACTTCTTTTTGTCCTGAAGATACTCTGTTGGAAATTAACTGGGCCAGATAGAAGGATTTCCTGACTGTGGTGAAAACATAATGATCAAATGATAAAGACTTGTCCACATAGCTATCAAGGTCTTCTGTTGGAAGAGGAGCACCACTTATAACACAGGAGATAGGAGCAGTGTTTTTTTATTTTTCATTTATTTATTTTTTATTTATTTATTTTTTAAGAATGCTACTATGCTGTTCTTTTTTGCATTTATCTTTAGACTGTTTTCAGTTCAACAGATATGTGAAAATTCCAGCCCATTTTGGAGCAGTTCAGAATTGGTGGTTGAGAGGACACAGCGCCAAGCTTACAGTCATCAACAAACTTAGTCGACCAGACTTCTGGGATATTGGCTTGGATATCTGCAAAATAAATGTCAAACAGGAAACGTCCCAACACCGATCGCTGCGGGACCTCACTTATGAGAGTTTTACATTCAGAGAGGATGCCAGCAAGTTTCACAACTTGGGATCTATTGGATATCCAGTTTGCAATCCATCCAACAATGTAGGTATTTAGATTAATCTTGTCTAATTTTGCAATAATATCATCATGGTGATGGCCTCAAAAGCCTTAGCCAAGTCAAGATAAACAACATCCACAGGGTGACCACTCTGTAACCTATTTAAAGAAGTTTACCAGGTTCAGGAGGCAGGTCCTGTCCTTCACAAAAGTAAACACATTGAGATCTGGGTCAGTTAAGTTGCCTATCTCTGCATGAATGAGTTCTGTTATAATACGGTCATGGCTTTGCATATAAGGCTGGTGAAGCTGAGGGGCCTATAGTTACCTTGGTATACAGAGGCCCCTCAGGTATATAGGAGTCATAGAGGCTGCTTGCTAGGCATCAGGCATAAACCCTGTGTACAAGCTGAGGCTGAATACTGCAAGTAAAGTCTTAGTGCATACCCGACACTGATGACGATGCAACCTCGTATGTTATCTGGTCACACAGAAATATTATTTTTAGCTTTTGACAGGGATTCTGAGACTTGTTTCAAGGTGATGTCAAGGGGTCAGCGATGTGGGTAGATACGGTAAAGTTAGCACTAAATTTGTCTGCTAACATATTGGTTATATCCTTAGGATTGGAATGTGTTTTATTATGGATGAGCTCAGTGCATTGTTGCACATTGTTCATAATTTCCTGACATAACTGAAGAATAATTTGCATTTTCCTTTGGTATCTGTAGCAATTATCTGCTTTACATTTTATAATAGTGTTTTTTACTTCCTTGTTGTCATCTTTCATTGTGGTCCTGAGGCAGGGGGATGGGAACTTCTTACAACTTTTCATTTCTTTTCTTCTTTTGTTGTAGTTTATTAATACTGGAGTTTCACCAGAAAGGCTTATTCCTAAATTTTCCATTATATTTAAGATGAATGGGTGCAGACTTTTTTATACAGCTTTTAGGTGCTGGTAAAAATTGAAGGTGAATGTGGCAGCCCTCTCAACTGAGTCCATTTGTGGGGCATTGTTGAAAATTTTGCATATGTTTTTGACAAGCTGAAGTAGGGTTGTCATGGAGAAGAACCTAAAAATGGTCTCATTTGGTAGTGGTGCTGTGGTACAACTAGGCCTGACAGATAGGATGACTGATTTGTGGTCAAATTTAACCAGGGATGAGGAGATGTGGAATGGGGTACAGGTAGGGGGTTAGGTCGGTAAAAACCAAGTCAAGGATATTAGAGTCTGTAGTGGGTAGTTTTACAACTTGATTCAATGCATTGGTGTTAATAAACTCTAGGAAACACTGATGTGTAAGTGTGCCAAAACGTGTTTTGGTATGAAGGTATTTCATTTGATATTTAACACCTCAATGATATTAAGATAGTTACCATGCTCTGTGGGGGAAATTCATGGGGATTTGTAGGTAGCAAGGAAGTACTAGTTGGATTTGTTAAGGGTGATTTGGATCTCCAGGAGATCCAAGTTAGGGTTATGGGTAATTCAACATATGGTAATGGTGTTTCAAACAAACAGACACTTCCCCACAGTTTTTCAAGAGCCTGAAAGCATGATAGGAGCTAAACCCTAGTGTAGAGGGAGTGTGTCACTGCTTTGAAACTGTGTCTTTGAAACTGCACATACAGGAATGTGTTTAAGTTGCAGGAGTGCCTCAAGTCCTTGCATGCTTCTGTTTGGACTCCTGTCACTGAGTAGTGTCACCATGATGGTATCTGAATTTGTGAGTTTGCTGTGTAGGAAAGTCAAACAGTAAGATTCTGCCTAAAACATTCACTATGGTTGCAACAAATGCTTTAGCCAGTATGTGGAAGCCTTGTTATCAGAGGTATAAGCCATCTGTGGTGAAATCGGAAGTCTTATCTGCCATCTCGTGCACTGGCACTTGTTAACACCAATGGACCTTAGAATGACACCAACTACTTAGCAAGTGTTAAAGCCAATTATTTTGTCTTACTATCTTAGGCATCATTATTGGTGAAAACAAGATTCTACTCCAGATCAATGTCTTTCCTGCCTCTAAGTTCCATTATTGTCTCTCAGTATGACTCTCTGGGTAGAGCACATCAGGTCATACAGTGGCCACCACTAGGTCATAATCCTATTTGTCTAGTTTAAGGAACCTAAGGCCTTTGTGATATCATGAATCCTGGCACTAATCAAGCACCTTACAGCTGTCCAGTCTGGTGAGTGTGGAGTCATAAGAGAGTATAGTTAAAGGAAACAAAATGTGGGTGTAATGTATGAATAGTTGTAGAAGAGAAGAAAAGAAACAGATATAACTTTAGCCAGGTGAGCTGGAGCAAGAGCAGTGCCAGCAGTTAAACGGGTAGTCAAAATCAAACTTAAATATATGCAGAAAGAAGGGATGTGCAGATGCATGTAGATGCATGTAGGAACACATGAGCTACTGCAACCCCCTTGTCAAGCCTTTATGGTACCATTAGTTTTCGTCAGCTCTTATTCTTGTATGCTAGTTGTACATCAGAACACAGGAGGACAGACTGGGCTATACAAAGCTTCTTTGAATGCTTTCTCCACTCCTTTTTGGCTTACTAGGCGCATACCCTTTCAGAAACCATTTCAACATGGCACCAGGTTCTCTGGCATTGTTGCTCTCAATTCCCTGAAAGCAGGTATTATGTAAAGTGCAGGAAGATAATCTAGGTCTGGTACCTGCCTCCAGTGCCTCACTTTAATTCATACCTCAAGGATTGGGGCTATACCTTCACCAACCATTATAGCGCAGTTGCTCCATATGGTCTAAGTCAGCTGAAAGCTGCAGCCCATTATTACAGTGTTAGGAATTTCCTCCTTGACAGCCCTAATAGTCAGTCAGATGAAGTCAGGCTTCAGTTTGATCTCAGATTCTTCAAGCACCTCAAGTTGTGAAGAGGGTGTCATATGGGGCTATTGCTTTGAAAGCCTTAAAAAGATACACAAAGGAAACCATCCGGTTGTTACTACCTTTCCTAATCTGGTCAGGTGAAACAGACCTGTCTACATAATAATGCCCTGGTGAGGAAGTTGTCATTTATAATCTTCAACTTCAAAGTACGTAGGCCTGATGCCAAAAGTCATGAGCTGCAAAAAAGCTCACATAACTATGAGTTCCCTTTAAAAAATGTATAAACATGCATGCATGTGTGCAGCTGTGAATGTGTGTGTGTGTGTGTGTGTGTGTGTGTGTGTGTGTGTGTGTGTGTGTGTGTGTGTGTGTGTGTGTGGTATGGTAGAATGACCACAGCAGGGATATCCACCATAGAGTATGCACACTGGCTCTAGATGCCTGTCACTATCAAAGTGATACCCTGACCTAATGTAAAAAATGGGGAAAATGGGTTGATGTCAGTAGCAAACAGGCCAATTTACAGAGGGTCTATATTACAACGTCGAATTCACAGGAGTCTGAACGTTGTAATATCGCACCAAAATGTTCGAAATACAAAAATAGCGAAGCCACGGCACACCGATTTATTTCCCAGGGAAAAAAATCGGTGGGCCGTTTTCGGGACTTTGCTGTTTCCCACCACTGTGGTGTGATCTCTGAGTTGGTAGATTTAAGTAGGGAGGTGGAGGGGCACAGCCCCCCATGTTGGGGGGTGTGGGGGCAAAGCCCTCCACATTAGTTTAAGTTTAAAGTGTAAGTGTCTTGTTTTGTTTTTTTGTACCGGAACAGCGATTTTTTTCCCTGGGAAAAAAAAAATCGCTGCTCTGTATTTTCGTAATTCTTGGGTTCCGAACTTCATGGTTCGATATTACATCGTTCAAACTCCTGCGAGTTCGACGATGTAATATAGACCCTTTACAGATAACCATCCAGTTTTCTAATTAGCTAGTGCTAAAATGCTGCTATGAAGCCTATTTTGACAATGCCATATCAAAAAAGTTACTTCTGACCTATTCTTTCCTAGATATTTTTCAGACTTGTCTTAGGCTTTCAGAACTGATCAAAATGATGACAACAACAGAGTGGCATAAATGGTCATGGATAAGAAATATGCAAAGAAATTATTTTGAACAGGTTGTCTCTAGTGTACTGTATGCATTTCTTCACTCTGACTAAAACCATGGAAATTAATGTACCACAAAAGCATTTAAAAAAAAAAAAAAACACTTACTGAACAAATCAGCTCAATGCTGCTGTAAAGTAAAGGGCTTGATTCATTACTGCCTTTTTACATATGGCCTATACTCTCTGCATCTACAGTGATAAATGCGTTGCCTGAATGTGCATTGGCTAAATGAATATTTGTTTCACAATTGTTGCTTATTCAGCCATTATAAAGTGCCTCACTGTTCTCATTGTAAAAGCTGCTCTTCAAATTACTCATTCTAAAAATTGCATCATACGTAATTATGTGATTTCCTTTCTTCAAACCATCATGTGATAAGTATTCTTCCTTCTGTTACCAAAAATAAATATATAGATAGATAAATAAAAAAGCAAACATTTATTTTAGATTATAATATAGCTATTACAGGTAAACATACTGTTAGGCAACCTTGTGTGAATTTAGAAAGCCTCAGCTAAATATTGTTATTTTATGCATCACTCTATGTAAGTTATACCTAGCATTGCATTAGCCCAGTAGAAGGGCTAGGATTTTGCAAACAAGTTTGGTGAAATAAGTACTTATTAGCTTGTACATAAACAAAAAGCATGACTTTTTTTCTGTAGTCTTATATGTTAAATTTATAACACAATATATAAGATTACTAAGTCTTCATAAATGTCTGCAGTGAAGATATTCATTTGATTCAGACGTCAACAAAATGTAATATGTATACAATGCAATTAAAGAGAAAGGACTGCATTTATTGTCAGTATAACATCAGGCATCAAAGATAAATGACTAATGGACACATTTTTCCTGTAATACTAGTACATTCCTAGTGATTTATTTAATTTAACAATTCTCTCCTCCAAAAGGAAATTGCATTTTACTTTGAAGTTATGGTGTTGTCAGAAAAGTACACTGCAACTGATTTTAAACAGAATTCTTAATGCTTGAGTTATTGCTTTAACCACCACAAAAGTAAAGCTTAATATACTGGATTGCATCTGTATTTTTGCAGCTCTGACCTCCTGAAGATCAGAAACAGATACATTATTATCAAATGCTGTATCACTTGTGCGTACATCTGTTCATTAAACCAACAACTGAAAAAGCTAATGTAAATGGCATAGGTTCCACACAACACTGAAAATTATGTTTAATCATAGTAATGCATTTCAGCATGACCCATTAACCTATACTCATTCATAACAAAAAATCTGGAATTTGTTGTTAGTTTTATATAAATCAGTTACCTTCATTATCAACTTCAAAGAACAGTTATAAGCTACCACATACTAGATATGGTTCCACATACTAATTTCCCATTTATGAAACCAAATATTTTTAAATTTACTCAAGGAGCAATCCTGACACATTTCAGCATTTAATTTTCTTGTTCAGATATCCTTCACCTTTTACACAGGGATACATTCGTAATACAGCTGCTTTGAAAACACACATACACACACACACACACACACACACACACACACACACACACACACACACACACACCTATCTATCTATATACATGCCACTAAATTGCTTTTAACCCCTTGGTTAAGGCGGGAAACACAGATCATAGAATAACAAGAGTTAGAAATTTAAATAGAATTAACTATATCAGTTTTCACAAGCACTCTCACATTTAGTAGGCAGTATACTGCTTTCTGCCAAGTAGGCACATAAAGACATGCTACAATGCCATATACCCTTTATGGCATGTCAAACACAACTAGCATGGGTCACAATATAATGAAAATGAACAAAATAGATAAATTGGTTCATAGGCATATACTAGGCTAACGACCATTAAGCCCATATAAGCCTAGCTATGCAACCCAAATGTGGCACACAAATTTTGTTTATGTAGGGGGTGATTTACTGACTGCCTCTGTCTATCAGTGACATAAGAGCCAAACAAGGTATGAATTTCTGATTACCCATCCATTGGTCCAAGTTACTCTTAAATAGGAATAAAGAGAAACTCAGCTTGACATGGAAGAAGAACCTTTTCCAGAGAATGGGAATTTGGTGAGAAACATATCTGTCTCTCCAATGTGTCCTATTTATGTCACAAGCAAAATTTAGGTATTTTAATCTGGTAGTTCTGTTGCTGTTTGTTTCGCAGATGTACAAAGGGTTCATCAAAACAGTGTCCAGAGATGCCTTGTATGCCAGGCAAAGATCACTTCTCTGAAGTCCATAGGATATTGAGTAAAAAGACAGGGATATGCAGCAATGAAGCTCCTGTAGGCTCTATTAAGCAACAGTGTGTAAAGACATTATTTGAAGAAGTTAGTTTTGAAAAGTTGATGATACAGTTCAATTGCAAAATTATTAATGATTCATTAAGAAACATAAAGTCTGCACCACTGCATATCAATTTTCTTTATTTATTTCATTTCTTTCTTTTGTATTTACTACATCTGGTAACAAGGTAAGTTTTCCACTCATACTGATTCTTTTCAGCCATCAGTCACCTGAGTCACATAATGACACAGCTAGCAAGCAAACTGCCCTAAAACAAGCACTTCAGTCATTTTATGGTAATGCTGGCATGCTAGTTAATTAATGGAAATGAACTGTCAATCATGACAAGAAGCCACATGTTATAATAAAAGAGCTAAGAAAACAGCAAACTAAAGTATTAGCAATGCAATAGTTAGTTCAGTCATATTGCAATTAAGTGATTTAAGTCATGAAAACAAAAGAAAATATGTCGGGTCAAAGTGTTTGTGTGTGTGTGTGTGTGTGTGTGTGTGTGTGTGTGTGTGTGTGTGTGTG
Organism: Protopterus annectens; assembly: GCF_019279795.1. Taxonomy (NCBI): domain Eukaryota; kingdom Metazoa; phylum Chordata; order Ceratodontiformes; family Protopteridae; genus Protopterus; species Protopterus annectens. The sequence goes on along the minus strand of NC_056725.1, from coordinate 626,952,951 downwards.
TGTGTGTGTGTGTGTGTGTGTGTGTGTGTGTGTTTGTCTACAATCAAACATGTCTATATTATATATTCAAAGTTTCAAAACTTCAAACTTCATATGTTCGACAACATATGAGCGAAGTTTGAAACATTGAATATATAATAAAAAAATAAAAAAAAAACATACCACAACACTCTGAGCAGGGGGACAAGCCCCCTGCACCCTCACACCTCCCCTACTTAAATATACCAATTCCGAGATCGCACTTCAGTGCAGAAAAGGGAAATTTTCCCATTCTGTGCCATACGGAGCCATTACTTTTCACCTCTGAACTTTTTAAAGTTTGATCATATGGTGCCGACCATATGACATTCGAACTTTAAAAAGTTTGAATAATTAATAGAGACCCAATCAAACTTGCTAAGGTTTTGAAACCAATACATTACTAAAAACAAAAAACAAAAAAAGAAAAAGGGTAGAATAGTAGTGCAGACTTATCTATGAATCATATTGATGGTTGTCGGTTGTAAGAGAGATTGTCTGTAAAACCATTAGCAGGTTAAATAACAGTGAGATCAAGTAAGGCTTCAGAAAAGCAGATTCATTGAGGTGAAGACAGGAGGTGCTCTAGTAGAGATTTTTTGTATCAGACAAGAGAAAGCTGTAAACAAATGCTAGCTGAAATGGGCAGATAGAGGACCAAGTTTTGAGAATGTTCTTTTACTTGCGCCAATTGCAATATGCGGAAAGTATGAGAGAGGCTATGCCATGGGCATATATTCTTAGAGGATACATATCTCTGTGGCAAATCACAAAGAAACTATTCTCATACTAAATTTTAAGTTGAAATGCAATTACAGTTCTTTGTAATCAATGAGTTAAACAAATTAAAAGACCATCTTCTTCCCTGGACATAGCTGTTTGTTACATCTGCTATTCCATGACTCTACTCCAACATGTATCCTTATGCATTAGATCACCATTGATGATATTCCTAAGCTTAAATATTTATTCAGATTTATTCCTTATAGATTACGTATATGTGGTGCTATCACCATATAAACACCGAGGCTTACTTTAAATATAAGTAGAAAGTTAAGTCCATTATTTAAGCAAATCTTAACTTTAAAGTAAATGCTAACAATAAGTATAAATTTAAGACCACCTCTAACAACTGTCACAATAACCAAACAAAATGCTGGCACCAAAGGATTGTCCACAGAAAACAATCAGGCAAGGCTTCACCAGCATTCCAGAATACAAACATTTTATTGTAATAAAAGCAACACAGGGCAGGATAACCCCAAAGGACTTCATCAGAGCTATAACAAAGCACAAACTAGTTGCTTAAATATCCCGTTCAGGTAAATGAACTATAAGATTTAAATGCACAGTACTAGTTTAATCTCACTGTAGTTACTATAATAACTGATAAATAAAAATATAAACATACCCTCATGTATGAAGAAACACAATTAATAACCAATTAAAAATATCAAAAACACTTAATGTTAAAAAATACTATAAATGACGGTGTTATAGTTTGGCTGCCCTCATTTTTAACAACGTAACTGGCCTGATATATTATAGGTATTCAATCTACACTGTCATAATAATTCTTTATACTCAAGTTTACTTTGCCATGGGCCACCCCTAGGGTCTTGATGTAGTATCTCTAAATTCAAAACAAGTTTTTGTTAGCTATATCTTAATTCTATCCCCATATTCTTTTACACCATTCTTTCTTGGTTTTACCAATATAAAAACTAGAACAGTTCAAACAAGTAACTAAGCATACAACCCCTTAGTGTGATAATTACCTGATCTAGATGTAATAACCATCCTCCAGAGTTGTTTAAACATAAGTTATGTCCGGTATAAATATAAAGACACTGTCTGCAAAAGCTACATTTATTTTTACCAGTAATATCTTTTTGTGTAGATTTATATCCAGCATTCAACCCTAAGATGTTTTTAACATTGTTACTAATCTTGAAAAAAAATGGAGGAATTTACCAACAACAAGGAATTTACCTACAACACCAAAAACCTCTTTGTTGGCTCAAAAGATCAATCACATTTTCCTAACAATATCCTCAACTTTTCTAGTCCCCAAGTTATGTTGTAAAACTAATACTTTGTCAGGGTTGTTACTTGCCCTTCTTATAACCCCAATGTTATTCCTGCTGGCTGTATTACTAGACAAACTAGGTTTAAAGTCTGTTTTCCTTCTCCTCATAACATCACTGTGGATGTCTTGTACAAATTTTTGGGGATAACCCTGCTGCAAAAACATATTAACCAATCTGGAACTCTTTTTAGCATAAATATTATCAGCCGTTATTCTACCCAAACAAATAAATTGGCACTTAACAAGACCTCTCTTCACACTAAAAGGATGGAGACTACCAAATTCAAATAACTGTTACTGAAGGCAGGATTACTAAAAATGTTAGAATGAAATCTACTATTCATCTTAACAATGTTAAAATCTGAATAATTAATACTGCTCCTTCACAATTAGAGGTAAATTTCAAAAACTAGTAGTTGTATGTAAGTAGTCAATGAAATCTGCTATAGCTTTAGGTAAACCCCTCCATAAAATAAAAAATATCATCAAGGTACCTTAATTGTAACACACAATCAGTAAAATAACAGGAGGGGAAAACATATTTCCTTTCCCAAGAATACGTAACAAGATTAGCAAATGTGAGAATGCAAGCAGCACCCATCACTTCCCCTCTTATCTGTTTGTATAAGGTACCTTCAAAAAATAAAAAATAAATATTCTGCAAAATAAGATTCAAGCATTCCATAATCATCACAGATTTGCTGATTGTTAAGAAAAATCAAACCGAATAAGGGCGTCAAAAAAGAGATCTCTACCCACTTGCAATGGGAAGCAAGTGAAATGTTCCACTACATCAATAGTCAAAAAATCATGTTATCATCAAATAAATAACTATTAAACCTAACAAAAAGCCATGAGTCCTTTACTATGTGAGGAATATTTTCAAAAGCTGGTTTGAGAATTCTATTCACATACACAGCCAAAGGATGTGTTTTGGAACCTTAGGCAGCTACTGTAGGCTTAAAGGGGGGATTATCTATATTCTTATGCACCTTGGGAATCTCAAAAATATTGGGAATAATAGAATGTGAATTATTTAAATACATATATGTGAGGAGATCAATAACCCTGATGTAATCAATCATAAAGGAGGAAATATATTTTATTAACACAGATGTTTATCTCATTCCTTGAAACCTCCTAGTAAGTTCTATCATCATTCAAGATCCCAGACATAGCACTAGAATAATCAATAGAGTCAAATAAAACTATTTATCCACACTTATCTGACTTCATAACTCTAACAGACCTATCATTCATAAGAGTTTTTGAAAGTGTCATCTCATCATTTGACTGATTAACAAGACCTTGCCTTCTGAGTACACCTTCAGTTTTATATAGGTCATTGATACAAGCAGTCTCAAATGCCTGCACCACCAGCATTTAAATTTGACAGTGACCTTCACAGCAAATTTAAATGTAAACTTAACAACAATAGTTTGTCAGAGCTTAGCCTGAACCTTGCATGCAGTGCTAACTCCACTTATCAAAAGACATGCTACAATTTTATATAGACTTTAGGGTATGTCAAGTACAACTAGCATGGGTCACACTATAGATAAAGCAGGTAGAAATGCTCAAAATAGATAAGACAGCAATGAAGCTTCCGTGGGCTGTATTAGTCAACAATGTGTAAAGGCATTATTTGAAGAAGATAGTCTTGATACTTAATATTGAACTAACTCTTGACCACTTGCTGACTATGGCTGTTAGCATACTCCTGCAATCGTAAGTTTATATTTGTATACTAGGATAATGACTATCAGGGCCTTTATAAGCCTAGCCATGCAATCCAACCCAACTGTAACCCTATGGATCATGGGTGTTTATTAGAAAGGAGTATATTATGGAGTTTCTAGAGATTATGTGTGCAGAGTGGGTATGTTAGTTTGGGCATTACTGTTTGCCTCTAACAGAGACATGAAGGCAAGACATGGCGTGGATTTCCAATTTCCCATCCATTGGTCACAGTTACAGTTAAATAGGGTTAGGGATGGAGTCTGCTTTGCATGGATGGAAAGCCTATTACAGAGCATGGGGATCCTCTGAGACACATATCTGTCTTGCCAACATGTTTTATTTATGTCACAAGCAAAATTTAAAGTCTTGAGTCATATTGTTCTGATGCTGTTCATTTTGTGGATGTACATACCTGGATCCAAGGATGCCTTGTATGCCAGGCACAGATCACCTCTCAGTAACCTGTACAAGACAGAGTATAGAGATATGTCTTTAAGGTGATCATCCATATAGGACAATGTGTTTATACCCTGAATTGTCCTGGTAAATAATCTTTGGTACATTCCAGCTGTTGCATATAGCTAGTCAAATACATGCCGAAGGGAGCATTATACTCAATAATGGATCTGATAAGGGACGACTCATGTGACACTATGACTTTCTTGGACCTGGATATCATGCTCTTACAAAAAGTTGGGTGACATGGAATGATTTTCTTACTACCTTGACCACATTGGTCAAAGGCCAGATTATTGTCTACATATGTTCCCAGATCCATGACTACCAGGTCAACTTTTAGGGGTGTCATATCAATAGAGTAATTAGCTTAGGTGGCAGTTTTCTGAAAAGGCACTATAATGCATTTCTTGGCATTGTGTTTTAGTCATGACCTTGGGGCCAGTCATTTCTATATGTTAGACCCTCTTGTATGATTATTGTCAAGAGGAGAACCTATGATAGCTCCAAAGTTAGAGTCATTGGTGAACTTGATCAGCCAATGGCCCTTGACATTAGCCTTTACCTCCAACAAGTAGATGCCAAATATGAGCAGTCCCAGCATTGAACCCTAAGTACCCCAATGGTGACCAGTGTCTTAGCAGAGGTTGTATTACCAACCCTGACTTCCCGGATCCTGTCAATGAGCCAGCTGATAATCAAGTGAGTCATATAGGGGTTTATGCCCAGTTTGGTGAATTTATCAACTATACCTAAGCTGGGTATTGTGTAAGCCTCGGTGGTACAGCAGTAGCATTGTTGCCTCACAGCAAGAGGTTCTCCTGTTCGATTCTTGGCTGGAGCGCCTTCTGTGTGGAGTCTGCATGTCCTCCCTGTGGTCACGTGGCCTCCGAAAGACATGCGTGAATGGGCATGCCTTCGCTGAAGGTCGGGCGTCGGGCTGGCAACTCAGCAGCATAAAAATCTACTGTCAATCATTAGCTGACCGGAGTTCTGCTGTAGCAACCCCTAACCGGGAAAAGCCGAAAAAGACAAACAAACCTAAGCTGGGTATTGTATCAAACATCTTAGCCAAGTCCAGGTAGGCAGTGTGCACAGTTTTCTTGTTAGTCATTGTCATAGTGACCTTCTCAAAGAAGTCTAACAAGTGTGGTAGGCATGATCTTCCCTTGACCATGCCAGACTGGGTTGGGTCCAGTGTCTGAAGGTTGCCTTTGTCTTTGTTGAACATTCCTATGATAACTCATTGCATGATTTTGCATATTAGACTAGTCAGATTAATAGGTCTTTAGTTTCTGGGGTCAGTTGATGGACCACCCTTGTGACAAAGGATAACCATTGCAGTCTTTCCTTCTTGTGGTACAAATCCTGTTTTGAGACTATAGTTGAAAAGTGACTCAAGTGGTCCTGACAAGTCATGCTTTCAGCAATTTAGGAAGTATCCAGGATACTGTCAGGGCACATTGAGGCTGCACATTTGGCCTTAGTGAGGGCAACCAGAAGAGGGGAGGTTATGCTAATAAGTACTTCAACAAGCGAGGCAAGGGGGAGTCAGGGGTGAAATTTTAGCTGAATTTGTCTGCCAGCAAATACGGTATGTTGCTCTGCTCAGTGAAGATGGCACCATTGATCCCCAGTTCAGCATACTGTAGAAGGCTTTATGGTTGTCTTTAGTCTGTGAAACTATCTTGACCTTATAATTGGCCTTGTTGGACTTTATTAGTCCTCTTCATTTCCTGTTTAGTTTAATTAGAGAGCTCGTATCATAATGGCAGTTGCCCTACCTGATTTTAGTCATGACTTTTTTCCTTTTGTTAAATACCATATTAAGGTTAGGATTCCACCAGTGTAGTCTATTTTTAGAGTTTGTTTTGGGCTTACTACTAGTAAGTACAACAGTTTCTATACAACCATTTAACTTGTTGTAGAGGGTCTCTGTGAACAATTCTGCATAGGTTGTTGTAAACTTGGAGATGGGAGGGGCACTGAAGTTTTAAACTTTTACTTAGTATGGTTCCACTTAGTATGGTGTAATTTTCTTTGGAATAGTTCCTAACTGTTACAGGGTTTGCTGGGGTTACTGACTTGATTTTAATTTTGAAGGAGACGGCTTTGTGATCCAACCTCACCAATAAGTATGTGACACTGGCAGCGTGCAGTGCTCTCACATATTGGTGAGTACCAGGTCCAGTATGTTTGATCCTCTGGTGAATGCACACACTATCTGGTCAAGGGCATTTGTGTTAATAAAGTCCAGGAATTTTTGTATCTGTAATTATAATACCATGTCTGTTTCCCTGTCTATAGAGAAGTAGTTAAAGTCTCCCGTGAATTAGGTATTTGGTTTAATTTAATGGTGACTGTCTCTAGTAAGTCTAGGTACAAGCGATGGGATTTTAGAGATATAGAGGGTGGCCTATAGCTTGCTGGGATATGGTATGGGACTTGTCTATGGTGATTTGCATGTGACTAAATGCCATTGCATAATCCTGTTTAACCAATGTAGAGTTATGCTTGTTGCTAATATAGAATGAGAATATTCCAACTTTTGTTCCTCTTTGCACCTGATGGTCTAAATGAGTGGAAGGCACTGAAGACTTGCATGGCTGGAGTACTGTCTATTGTAATAGCACAGAGGTCTATATTCTCCAGAGTGAGGAGAGCTTGTAAAGTGTGGAGTTCCTTGCTTAGGTTCCTAGCATTCAGCAGCAACACCTTTAGTTTTTTTTTTTTTTTTTTGGGGGGGGGGGGGTATTTGCTATGTCACTAAGTTTGTCAATTTGGCATTGCCTGAAAAAGGCTCTAAGGGGTTGGATAAAGTTTTAACCAATATTTGGAAGCCTAGGCTAGACTGATGCAGACCATTGTTTGCAAAGGAATGTGGTCTGTTAACCATGTCCTCCCATGCTGATAAATATCGAATCCCCCTAGAAAGACACCAGAAACTAAGCCAGTTATAGAAGTCGAGCATCTTTTGGTCATACTGTGGCATCATCCTTGGTAAACATAGAACAGTGCACAATGCAAGGCACATAACTGTCTGAGACACATAGTCGGAGAGATCAGCAATATTTCTCTTCATACAGTCCAAGAAAGTATGTCTTGGGTCATTAAATCCCTCATAGACTATGTTAGAATCGTACTGATACCTGTGGTGTAGTAACTTGAGTGCATGTGTAACTTGGCAGAGCCTGACTCCAGATAAGCAATTAACCATTATCTTCTCCTTGCACAATCTGTTGCTTGGTGAATCTGTGTGTCATACAGAGGTGTCCCCTATGACAAGAGACTGGGGTAATCTGTTGGCTTGCCTTATGGGCTTTGCTGTTGGTGCACCACTAGGTGTAGGAGTACAACTGGTGTTTGGTGCTGCTTTTGCTAAGTGCTTTAGTGATTGAGGATAGGTGTTACTGTTTATAGGCTTAGGAAGTCTTTGAGGTTTGGGAAGATTGATTTTTAGTGCCTCATCTTAGGTTGGTATATGTGGGTAATGGACACTATGTGTGGTGGATATAGTGTATGTCTTCTTGACAACCTTGTTTTCATGCAAGATTTTTCCTCTAGTGAAATTGTGTATGTGCATCTCTTGCACACTGTGTTTGTTTTTTAAGGATTAAATGGTTGTCTGTGAACATGGGATAATTATTACATTGTTGAAGCCAACTAGCTCATACACTGAAGACTGGAACAAAAAGTCACTATATGAAGACACAAATCCACCGTCAGGAAAAACAGACTTTAATGCATCAAAGCTTTCAGTTAAACAACCTTCCTCAATGCTAAAACAGTACATATCACATTACAATACATTTAAATAGGAGCCAAAAGGTAACATGTGACCACAGCCAACAAATCGCACTATACCATCAATTAAAACTTTTCTAAAACATCTTTCGGCTTTTTCCCAATAAGGGGTCACCACAGCGGAACTCCAGTCCGCTAATGATTGGCAGCAGATTTTTATGAAATGCCAAGGTGCCAGCTCGACGCCCAACCTTCAACGAAGGCACACCCATTTACGCACGCATGTCTTTCGAATGCTACCCAACCGCGGGGAGGACATGCAGACTCCACACAGAAGGCACTCCCAAGCCATGCTAAAACATCTTTAAAGATATACATTATAAATGTTACTGTTGTATTTTAACAAGCACAGGTTTAATACTGACTACATTGTTTAAACCAGGTTCTAAATCTGCATGGAACCTGACAATCCACTCATATTCTTTATTCTCTAAAAGATTATTAAAATCATCACCTCTGGGTCCCTTTTGTACACTATCTATCCCCCTGAATTTAAAAATAGGATCCACACCATTATGCAAGATGTGCTTAAACAGTGCATTATTTTCATTATTTCTTCTTATTTCTGACATGCTCTGTTATGTGCTCTTTTAATTTCCTTGTGGTCTTGCCGATGTAAAATGAATCACATAGGTTCATAGGTTCATAGGTTGGTACTAGGCTATCAGCCCTAGGGCCTATACAAGCCTAGCCATAACAATTCCCTGGCTATTTCTTCCCACACTATTTACTTCCCTGGACCCCTGTCTAGCAGGGCGACTGATATGATCCCCAGGGTGAATTTCCTTTCTCCCATCCAATCGTCAAGGTTCCTTTTGAAGAAGACCAAAAAGGCACTCTGCTTGACATGTATGGGCAATCTATTCCAGAGTCTGGGGAGTCTCTGGGTCAGGAACCTATCCCTCCAGCATGTTTTGTTTATTGTGATGACAAGGTTTAGATCCCTGGAGCGTGTGGCTCTGAGGGATTGGGATTTCTCTAAGTGTAGCATGTCCAACAGCTCTGGGTTTGACATGGCCTTCTATGTTAAGCAAAGATCGCCTCTGAGTAGACGATATGCAACAGAGTATAGCTGGAGTTTTTTAAGGCGGTCAGCGTAGGGCATCTGCTTTAGGCCTGTGATTCTTTTAGTGAGGTATTTCTGTGGCCTTTCCCGTTGTTGCAGATGTCTTGAGAGGTACATTTTTCACAGGTAGCAAGATAGACCACATAAACACTATTATAGGTAGCAACGCAGTTAAATTTAAACTGCTTGTTGGACACTGGGTGGACAAATTTGCCACTATTGTGCTTAATAATGTCTTTACAGCAACTACAGAACATACACCCATATGTGCCAGGTTTATTGTCCAGCCTTACTTTTGTTATATCCTTAAATTCTTTATAGCATAATCTGCTCTTCAAACTCTTAAGATTCCTATATGAAAAAAAGTGTCTAGCCTCCTGTAATATAGCATGTAGTTCAGGGTCTGCCATAAGTATAGGCCAATTCTTGTGTATAATTTTCTTTATTTGTTCTGTTTTTACACTACAGGTAGTTACATACCTAATTTTACTGTTCTTTTCATTTGCATCAGCTGTGGCTACTTTCCCTTCTTTAAAAATCGGTTTCATAGCATTACTTCTACTTTGTTTCACATCATTCACTATTTTTAATACCTCCATACGGCTATAGCCACTACTCACAAACTCACCTGCCATCTCATCCATTTGCTCATTAAACTGTATATCATCTGTATTCAGCCTACTAACTCTGCACATTTGTGCTTTAACAATTCCTTGAAAGATATGGGGGGGCATGTAAACTCTGCCTATGTACATATCTATTCATGTGTACATTTTTTTATGTATAATTGTCTCTATTTTATCCATTTTATTTTCTAAATGCACATCTAGAAAAACTATTTCACTATAAGAGTGGTTCATTTTAAATTCAAGGAATTTGGTGGTGTTATTTAAATATGCAACATAGTCCAGTAACTCTTCAACTGTGCCATTCCACAAAAAAAAAATCATCTACAAATCTTAAATACAGTTCTCCTTTCTGACATAGTACATTCTCATTATTAAAAACATACTTTTTCTCCCATTGATGAAGAACTATGTTCGCATAGGTGTTGGCCACAGGTGTCCCCATGGCTACACCAGACAACTGTAGAAATGGCTTATTATCAAATATAAAAGCATTTTTAGTTAAAACAATTTCTAATAAAGCATACATATTTTGCACTCTTGCTGTGGCCATTTCTACCTCACTAGTAAGAAATTCACATACAGCTTCAACCCCAAATTCATTTGGTATTACTGTGAATAATGATGTTATGTCCAATGTCACTAATATATAGTCAGAACACCTTTTTTTATCGGTTCTCACAGTAAACCAACATCTCAACTTATTTAAAAAATCATTAGTGTCCTTAATTACACTAGGACATAAGCACAGATATTGACTTAACATTCTCTGGAAATAAACTGATGCTGGTTCTGTGATCCAACCCCCACCAGAGACTATCGGTCTCAGTGGGGGCTCTACCAGTGATTTATGGATCTTTGGCATCCCATATATTTGTGGTGTCTTTGGGCAACAAACAGTCAAAAAGTTAAATATATCAAGTGAGATATCACCATTCAGTTGTATGTCATATCTTACCATATTAACATCTGCAATAATTTTTTAACATCAATAAAGGTTATCTTCTTAAAGGTGTTTATGTCTTCTAATAGTGATTTCAAAGAATTTAAATAGTGAGCATGATTCATAATTACTATGGTGCCCCCTTTGTCTGCCTGTTTTATAATTATGTCATTATTACTTTCCAAGTCCTTCAGGGCTTCATAGTCATTATATATTAAGTTGTAGTGCTTTCTTTTCAAATTAAAATCATACATTTGCCTAATTTCACATTCACACATATTATGAAAGGCAGTAATTACAGAATTACTAATAGGTACAAAAGTACTAAATTTCTTACAACTCACATCACTTGCCTGAGAAGCATTCTTAAACAGTAACTTGAGGTTTAAAGTCCTCACAAACAACTTTAAGTCAGTTATATGAAAAAAAGTATCTAGCCTCTAATATAGTATGTAGTTCAGGTGCTGCCATAAGTATAGGCCAATTCCTATGTATAATTTTCTTTATTTGTTCTGTTTTTACACTATAGGTAGTTACAGATCTAATTTTACTGTTCTTTTCATTTGCATCAGCTATGGCATATAGGAATCTTAAGAGTTTGAAGAGCAGGTTATGCTATAAAGAATTTAAGGGTATAACAAAAGTAAGGCTGGGCATAAACCTGGTACATATGGGTGTATGTGCTGTAGTTGCTGTGAAGACATTATTAAGCACAATAGTGAAAAATTTGTCCAGCCAATGTCCAATAAGCAGTTTAAATTTAACTGCATTGTTACCTATAATAGTGTTTATGTGGTCTATCTTGTTACCTGTGAAAAATGTGAATCATTTTACATAGGAAAGACCACAAGAAAATTAAAAGAGCACATAACAGAGCATAAATCAGAAATAAGAAGAAATGATGAGAATAATGCACTGTTTAAGCACATCTAACATAATGGTTTGGATCCTAGTTTTAAATTCAGAGGGATAGATAGTGTACAAAGGGGACCCAGAGGTGATGATTTTAATAATCTTTTAGAGAATAAAGAATATGAGTGGATTGTCAGGTTCCATGCAGATTTAGAACCTGGTTTAAACAATGTAGTCAGTATTAAACCAGTGCTTCTTAAAATACAACAGCAACGTTTGTAATGTATACCTTTAAAGATATTTTAGAAAAGTTTTTGATGGTATAGTGTGATTTGTTGGCTGTGGTCACATGTTATCTTTTGGCTCCTATTTAAATGTATTGTAATGTGATATGTACTGTTTTAGCATTGAGGAAGGTTGTTTAATCGAAAGATTTGCTGAACTGAAGTCTGTTTTTCCCTGACGGCGGATCTGTGTCTTCATATAATTACTGCATTGTCTCAGGATGCCAATATCTACCAAGCTGGCTATGGAGACATTTGGAAATTACATATTCATGTTGTTCAGATTTGTATTTGGGTGGGCTACTGTAGGTCATAGACTGGGTTTTTCAGAGGTCTGCTTAAGTGGTCTCGGGGGTTTAGCACTTCACAAGGTTATGTTGTGCTAAGATTTGATAGTAGTGCTGTTTAATGTGCAAACTAGCTGCTCTAAGCTTGTCTCCATGCAATGGCTTTGTTTTAGCCACAGTCAGTTACAGGTTTAAGTTTTAAGGGAAGTTTTATAGATATAATTTACTTTCTGGACATTTATGTCTGTGCGTGGCACTGCTAACTTCTTGATGGAATAACACCAAGAAATATTGCTTGTGAGTGTAATGCTATAGCAACACTTAGATTACCTTGACAAGGCAGTTTCAGGTATTGGGAATCTTTAAAATGATTTAAAGGCAAAAATCAACAATTAAACCAAAAATAAAGCAGTAGCATTCTAAACAGTTAAACGAAGTACAAAACAATAAAATCAATCTTGTATCTACCTAGAATGGAACAGGATTAACTAGGGTACCAAACAGATGGGAGCTGTGGGAAAATGATCAGGAGACAATTTGTAGTAAGAGAGGTTTACACAAATGCAATGCTGGTTTACTGGGTGAGCATTTTGTATTATGGATATATAGAAAACAATGGGTGGAAAAGTACTTACATAGGTTACAACAACAGACAATAGCAATGAAAAGGGGTAGGGATTTGGAAGTCAGATCACCATAAAGGGCCGAAGCCAGTGACACAGCCTTTGAAAACCACAACAAGAAAAGGGTGGGAGAGTTATGGAAAATTTCAAACTGAAGCTCAAGTCCTGTGGATAAAATTTCAGAAATGTTTAGCTTAAATGCCTCAGTATGGGGTAGGGTAGACTCAAAGAACAGGGGAAAAAGTAACATAAATAGAAAGGTACTGTAATGCAATTTTATACACTGCTATAAAAAGTACTGAAGCACAAATCCTGGATCAGAATTCACAATACTGCCACTACTGCAAACCTACTACAGCTTAAGGCACCAGATAACTGGAATACGACTTTAAGCAAGTAAATATGACTATAAAAAGTACAGAAGCACAAACTCAGGACTAGAATTCACATCATTGCCACTACTGCAAACTTAACACAAATTATGGCACCATATCATGCAGACATTTATCAGTAATGTTATAGCAGATGAATCAATACTCAAATCTGATAGCAGATCATAGTTCTGCCACAACTGTGAAAGAAGCTACAAGATTGTTCAGACTGGGTTCAAAATACAAAACGCTACTTTTTACATGTAATTAAGTCTACTTATGAAAATAGAAATGCAGTATAATGTGTTAACAATACTAAAATATTGCAATAAAACACAATCTTCTCACAACTACAAATGAGGCTACAAGACTAAGGTCCCTGAACAGACTAAAAAATGTAAACAGATAAATGGGCAAAAAAGAAAACAGAATTTCAAAAAAGTATCACCACATAGCTCACTATAAGTGCAACATAAAATATTTAAGCAGAATTTAAATAAAGAAGCTTTTTACTTCCCTTTTGATGAAAAGTTGCATCTAACACCTCTCCAGGTCTTGAACAAAAAAAAAAAAAAACCTAAAAAACTGTCTTTGTATACAAGGATTATATTATCCCCAATGGGACAAGAGCTCATAGCCCACGGCTTAAGAGGTTGATGCCACTGGGGCCTGATGGTTTGCTACCTTAAACATTAGTATCAACTTAACAAAAATGCTAATTATCTGACCCTACCCAAACCAGTGCCTATATCCTATGACAGTTAAAGTGCTTGTTTTACGGATTGTAAAACACAGAGGAAAAGTATAACCTTGCCCACATGGTTGCAGTAATGTGTATAGTTAAGTTAAAACTTGTCTTAGATTCACAAAAAATGTTTATAGTTAAAGTAGCGGACAGGTGATGGTTTATCGTTAGGGTTAGGATGTTCTTAGAGGTAAACAAAAAGGCTTGGTTAGGTTTGGGCTTAGTTTAATATTTTTATCTAAGTTTGTTTATTTATTTATTTATTTATTTATTTGTAACTTGTTAACTGGGAAAGTCCACTGTGCCATTCAAAGCCCGTTTTCATGAAGACCTGGGCAGAAAAGCTCCTCGGTACAAGAAAAAAGGAAAAATTATATACATTGGCAATATACAGTTATCAAACAAACAAACTTGCTTACAAAGTTGTAAACACAGTTAGCAATTCAGAGGCCTGACAAATATCATTGATAGGTTTGATAAAGATATCATAGGAATTCAAGGAGGCTGAGTGCAGTTAGAGCTGGAGTTAAAGTTGCCATCAAAATTACATTTTAATAGAGGTTAAAGTTATAATTAAAGCTGTGATCTTGGACATCAGTTACAGGATTAAATTAGACACTGGATTGATTGAATGCTTACAATCTGGTACCCTGAGGACAGAAGTTGCTATATGTGTGTACTTCCTTCCACGTTGGTGCAACAATGAACAATTAGTATTGCCCCACACATTCATTTTCAAATTTCCATTAATTCTTATAATCAGAAATGAGCACTTACTGGACTATTAATGTAGTTACTTGTTTTCTGTCTCACTAATAAATATACAGAGACACTTAGTGTGAGGCAAAGACAGGAGTATTTGAATATGTATGCATGTGGGTATGCATGTATGTACACTTATGTACATACCTGCACAAGTATATGTCTACTGGCATATCATTGTTTGGGATCATACCTCTTAACCTCTTAGAAAAAGAAATCTGGACAAAGCCATAAATAATAGGGGAACAAAGGCCCAAAAATAGGGACAACTTTTAAATATTGCTTTAACAAACATAGAAAGTTGATAGAATGACAGGTTTTGCATTAGCATGCATTTTCTGAAGGGAATGAAGTCTGAAATTCAAATGCCTATCATTGTTTTCTGATGTCACTTCTCAATACTTTGCCAGCGATTTACCAGAAAACCAAAATCGAATGAGGACCATACCAAAACTATGAGGCAAAAATCTGGACATTCTGCAAAAATCTGTACAGTTAAGAGGTATGGGATCTGCATATTAGCACTCTCTAATGTGCTCTGATTCATCTCCATTTTCAGTACAAGGTGATGCTGTTTGGTCTATCATCTGATCAACTATATTTACATGTGTGTGTGTGTGTGTGTGTGTGTGTGTGTGTGTGTGTGTGTATATATATATATATATATATATATATATATATATATATATATATATATTTATTCTCGGTTTGGGTTGGGAGTGCCTTCTTTGTGGAGTCTGCATGTCCTCCCCGCAGTGGGTGTTTAAGACATGTGTTGAATGGGCGTGCCTTCTTTGAAGGTTGGGCATCGAGCTGGCAACTCGACACCATAAAAAACAATTGCCAATTATTAGCAGAGTTCCGCTGTGGCGACCCATAACTGGGAAAAGGTGAAAGACAAGCAACAACAACAACAACTGAAGAAAAGAAACACCAAAGTCTTCATCACAAATTATGTAAGGTAATATCTTGGCGATAATCAGTGAGTAATTGAGGGAACTCCTTCAAGAGGATGCGCCCTGCAGAATAATCCTTTCATTCCCTTGCCCTTTGGTTATAGGGGTATGGAAGCTCTGGCCAGTAAATACAATAGCAAAAAGTGTTAGGCCTAGACCTGCACACTCTGTCCCAGGGTGTCTGGTTCTTCCTTGAATATGACATTTTGGATCTTGATTTTTGCATGGTTCACAGGATGTTCCTGCAACTGATGCTAAGAAAAGACTCAAAACCATAAAGTGTGTCTTTAATCATCAGATGATCAGATAGGAATAGGAATGCTCACTCATCTAGCAAGAGATCAGCCTCAATCCCATCACAAAGAAGTGGGGAAAATGTTGTTTTCATCTGAAAATTTGAACTCTCCATCTCACATACTGTAGCTCAAAGCCAATCAGCCTGCTCATGAGGACAAATCTTTGAATCCATTTGCTGGTGATCTGATGCCAGACTTGAGCCAAGGTCTCTTTTTATTCTTGTCTCCCCAAAATCTTTGGCTTACTAGCAGCATACTGGGAAGTCTGTCTATAGAAATTCTGGATTCATAACTGGGCTATTTGTTAGCGATTTTAATCTGACATAAGTGCAGAACCTTTTAGAGACTCCTCTTGAACACGTGATGTGTATGATGTGTGCATTCTCTAACTCGGTGGATTTGTCACCCAGCCTGTCAGAACAATTAGGCTGGAATGTGATGCTTTACATTCTAACCATTGCATTTGTCTGTGAGTTGGGGATAAGCTGACTCAACATTCATTTGCTCCTTTCAAAAACCTATTCTAGGTTACAATCAAACTACAATTAAAACAGTTAACTTGCACTGAGTTGAATTTTGTATAAAAATCTATTAGCACATAAAAAATTAATTATTAACTTAATTTCAAGTAGGTATCAAGCAACAAACATGAACTTTTCTCTACAGCAGGAAAATTAGAAAAATGTCAGATTGCTCACATTAGTTCCTGGTAGTGTGATAAGACATGCACCATCCAAAGTAGTCATTGGTCAGTCCAAACAAAATGTAAGAGCCCATGGTGCTTTACGAGCAGGTTTTCCTTGCTTAAAAAGTATTTTTGTCCTGACTGACCAAAATAAAATCATCCTATATTCTTTATTCACTCCCTTTGGAGATCCACAAAACTTGGGATAATTACTTGCACTTAGTGCGACAGCCTCTTTTAGACCCAAGTCTATTTCAATTGTAGGTAGTCCTGGTTAAATGCCCCTATCTGGCACACTGCACTTTCCCTCACTGAGAATGGATCCACTTTTTGCATTTGCCATTCCCAGAATTAGCAAGATGCAGTATCACAGACTTTTGTTCCTTTTCTAGAGTTTGTAGCACTATAGCAGAATATCAACAAACTTTCTCTCAATGGCTCTGTATATTTGTTAGCTGGAAGCTAGCAGCAGGCCAAATATGACTGCAGCAAGAAGATGAATGAAATCTGAATGCCTGAAAGTCTAAAGTCTGACTGAATTCAGTTTCTCTGAAGTATATATCTTTCCATGGCAGACAAAATTTGCAATTTCTTTGTTTTTTCTCTGCAGTTGACAGAACTCAGCATCTGCCTTAGTTGTTTTTCTTTCCAGAGTACATTATTTCTTTGATTAACAATATAGCTGAGGAGAGTAGGGAATTACAGCCGTTACTTTCTTCTACATCCTGTGAGTTTATGATTCCTTTATGATCTCCTGACAACTTAATGTCCGAAAATCAGAATGCCATATAGTTTTATGCATCCAGCTCTGAGGTTTTACTTGTGACGGCACCATTTGGTATGTGCTGAAAATACATGTTAGCCAAGTGTCCCTCCTATAAAGAAGGCCCTATGTTTCAGTCTCAGAGTGCAGACTTGTTTCTGAATATTCTGGAGGCCTCTTTACTGGGAAAAAACCTTAATTGCATGCCTTTTACTGAGGCTGGGACACAAGTCTCTTAAATGGCATGGCTTCATGCCCTCTTTTTTCAGTATTTTTTTTTTACCATAGCATGATATATCAGAAATATAACAAGATAAATGCACAACTGTGTCAATCAAGACCCGGCAGTAAAGGAACTATGTGTGCAGTACTCAATGGCATCAAACTCAATAACAGATTTAGCAACAGCAATAATACAAATGGTAACCATGGCTAACGGTATCAGTAATAGATACATTTATATTCCTTTTCAGTCAAGACATTTCTCTTTCTTACAACCCCCAGAATGAACCTTTCCTTAGTTTTTTGCTTGAAGCATTAAGCAAGCAAAGACTAACACTTGGTGGAACTGTTTAAAAAGAGATCACTCTCCCCATCTGAGTCGTTTTGGTGAGGAACTTGAAGGTACTAACATCCTTGGCTCTGTGACAGAAAAGGAAAGTGACACATTCTTTCCACTTTGCACCAACTTATTAGTACTTTTGAGGGAATCTTAAGCTGATGAGGTTATTTATGGAATAACCTTAAGTCCCTTTACCTTCATCTTACAGAACTTAATCAAAACTTACAGAAGAAGGAAGAGGATCACTGCTTTATCCATACCATGTAATATAGCCTCTCTATGAGAATCTTGCTATTTTGGTCTGCAGACACCCACACTCTGGTTCCATCTGCTGAAAAAAGGAAGATGTTATCTATAAACCTTTGTAAGATATAATGATATTCTTGCTAAGCATTCAAGGGTAGACTCCTACTTTATTCAAATCAGTGTGAATCCCAGAGATTACAAGTCCTTATTGTCTTACTGCCCAATGAAGATGCTATTATAGACTGGTTCACCAAGAAGCTTTTACTCTGCCACACTTGGCCTTGTAGAACTGAATAACCTGTCTTACCTCTTCAAGACACAATAATTTCTGTTGGCCAGACAATGGGAATAATGAAGAGTTCTCAGATTATAGACTCAGAAGTTCCTGGAGAAGACTCTAACTGACATTCATATAGGCCACTCTGATTTTGATAGGGTCAATACTATGGCAAAGACAGAAGGATGGGCAGTGTTTTTATTGAATGACATGGTCCAAGCTCTTATTCAATAAGCTAGAACCCTGTAAGGGTATTTTTGATGCAGTCTTCTGGATGGGAATAGATCCTCTTTATGCAGTCTTCCCAGACCATTACCAAAGATCTGAAGAAAAGGAAAAGGCACTGACAACTTTAGAGTTTGTCTAACTACATTATATCCAGTAGGCTTAGTCTGTTAATCTGCACCCTCCAAAAAGAGGCTCTCTTACAAAGAAGAGTGACAAACATCAGGTCTCACAAGCTACTCTGCCAAATTCCCAAGGAGGGAAGTATTGTACAAGACTACACATGGAAGACTGGGCCTCTGGTTTTGTTGCAGCCTGGAAAAACATTGCCAAGGGTGATTCAGTTTGGATATCCTCTCAGACAACTGCCTATTAGAGGTTCAGTACTTTCCCATCAAGAACTCCCTTAAAAAAGTCTCAGCAGAGATTATTGAGTAGTTCCACTTGATTCATCAAAATGCTGGAGCCTTTTCCTCCTTTGGTAAAAGGACTACAATTTTCTTCCCAGTTCCTTTTCACTCCAAAGAGAAAAACTGACTCATCTTCTGCAGAATCTCAATAGCTTCATTAGGCACATCAGGTACTTCATGTCCTAGATTGTCCTCAATGTCATTCCCCTGTCGCTGCTATAATCACAGCCAGAGAATAAAGACCAAAACTTACCCTCATCAAATCCTGACAACCAAGAACTATGTTCTACCTGTTACATCTGGAGCAGTAGAGGTAACTATCCAAATATAAGCTAAATGAGTACCCTTGGTTTGTTTGATAACCTATTCCACCTTCTTGCATGGCTGCCCCGTTAGATGTTTTGATCTCTCTGGATTTTGAAGAGAAATATTCAGAAGTAGTAGAAATTGATTTCTTTTTAACTAACTGAATCATTATAGATGCTTTAATGATTTGCAATCCAACAATTTTAATGATATTTAAGGCAACATACAGATTTCAAATGTACCTGCTGTATTACTTGATATAGTTAATTTTTTTGGATTTCACTCTGAAGGGTTTACAGGGAAGATAATTACTATTGCTGGTTTATTATTAAAATTGCGAGTTGAGATGCCCGCAGAGGGAAGACTCAAAATTTGGATTTTCAAATGTCCATCTTGCTGAACATCTTTGTATCTAAAGTTCATATCAGCGAATTCACTGTACATTCACTGATATAAATTGGAAGTACTGTCAGAGACTGCAGTACAGTGCGGTTAGGGTAATTCACTGTAGTGCGATCTCGAAATTGGAATATATAAGTTGCAGGGGGTGTGGGGGTTGCAATGTTGTGCAGTACATTTGTACTGCTAACAACAAGTACTGCTGTTCCTTTTGTGCTAGGTGTAAAGGAAATGGTATGTTGATTCATGTCAAATCAACTTTACTTGGTTATTTTCAACATTTACATTTTCATAAATGTCACATTTCGAGAAAACATGTCGATATTTTAGTTGAAAATAGTACTGATTGTCGACATTATGATAGTAAACCACTATCACCCTATACAGAAAGCCTACAGTTATTCTGACTTACCTATATGGAAAATGCTTCAACCCCTGCTAACACGTTATTCCCTCCCAGAAACACACAAAATGTTAGCAATCATCTTGGGAGGCCAATTATTTCAGGCTGCCAAGGCTTTTTAGAAAATATAGGTGTTTTCTTTGTATCGTAATTTGCATCAATAAATAAATGACCAAAGTTAAATATCCTAAAGATTATGGTCACTTCATACAAAAACTGCTAATTAGTTATTTAAGCAGAGATATGCATTAGCTGTTATTAGATGCAAAACACTTTAAGCCAAGTACTGTAACTGGAATGTAAGCACTTCTTTTTTGCAACTGCCTCAGTACTATATTACTATTTCAAAAAATTATATGGCTTTTTAACTGCATTTTTTTATTTTTAATATGAATTTTTATAAATATAAACAATTGATAATAGTTAACCAGATTTGCCTCAGAAGGCACAAAATGGGCATTTTGTGTTTGTTTGAAAATTTCTATTTTTTAAAATTTCAATTTCTTTTGTAGCCATGTTTTGAATTACTATACATATATTAATAATTTGATTCTATGTGCAAAGGGGGCAGCCATGCAGTCTATTGTTGTTTTAATGAAGGGGCATTCTGGAAGACAATTACCACCACCTCTACAGAAAGTCTGCAAATACTTTGAGTTACCTAGATGGCAAAAGTTTTCATCATAGCCTTTTGATATCTTTCCTGTAATATGTGGAATTAATATGGGAAAGATCTACAGTTTATGGGAATATTTTTT
Organism: Protopterus annectens; assembly: GCF_019279795.1. Classification (NCBI taxonomy): domain Eukaryota; kingdom Metazoa; phylum Chordata; order Ceratodontiformes; family Protopteridae; genus Protopterus; species Protopterus annectens. The sequence continues at coordinate 626,931,999 of NC_056725.1, read as the reverse complement.
GAAAGTAGTTCAGAAGATAGCTATGTTTTCTAAAAGGAGACAGAATGATCATGACATCTGGCAATATTTTAAAAAGTGATTTCAACTTCTAGAGACAGGAATATATCAAAATGGCTGGCTTAACCTAGACAAATGGAATAAATTCTTGTTTTGTTTTTTCTTTTTTTTTTACCATGGACAGAAAACAAGTATATTATATTACTGTACATAATGCCTTGTCTAATATGATTGTGAATTTTTTGAGAACTGACTGTTTCTTCTTTCTGATGATGTCTGGCTAAAAGATTGTCGACATTTCCTACTATCGCTTATAAAACTACAGTACTGGAAATTAAATTATATACAGACATTTAAGCCATAATACTGTATCTGTGGGTTTATATATAACTGCTTTTAGTAACTGCATGGGGAACTTATTCTTGTAGAAACCATTGCATATTTAGTTACACAAAATATTTTTATACGTCATTGTCCCTAATGTCTGCCAGTCATCTAGTTCATTTATTTCACCTCCAATGGAGGTGTTTGCCAACCATGACAGGCCTTCATTGTTTATTCTTTTTTAGCCCTACCACCTTGGTCCTGTCCAACAACAAGCTGTGGGTAGAGCATACAGTGGATGTCAGCAATGAACCTCTCTTCACTTCCACAAGACGTTGATGCCAGCAGAATGTCCTTCTCCACTGACAGGAGGCATCACGTGTTTTTTTTTCTCTTTCTGGTCTCCACCAATAAATTAACTGTGTAGGTGCAATCCCTCCTCCACAAGCTATACAGAACCTGAGCCACTGACTGAACTCTGATTTTCTAGGCTGTAGTCAGGACTTTATCCTTCTATGTTATTGGTTCATGCACATAAGCAGATTTTTGACACTATTAATGGTGCTCAATTTGAGGTGAAGAAATATTATACTTGTCATGCAGAATCAGTGGGGATGTAAATGACATCAAGAAAGTGGATAATCTGTTTGATGTCAAGGTAAAGATGGCCTGACTGTAACTAAAAATATCCTCTCCAAATAAATTGCTCACTCCAGTATCTTATGTCATAAGGCCGTTAACTTCATCTTGATCAGTGTCCATGCTATCCTACCAACTGTTTCTACTGTCTTTTTCAAAAACTGACCCATTGAAGACATTTGTTACATACTCCTTTGTCCTTCTGCTCTTACCTTTACTGAGCATCCTTGCTTTGACTATAAGACTATGATTCCAGTGGGCAGGTCTTTTTGGCACCTTAATACTTCAGAGTCGTAACATTTTTCATGCTATCTTTTTGAGTCTATTTGGTTTCTTCTTGCTAATTTATATTTAGTACTGCTTGGCATTATTTCCACCTGTTACTTAGTATAGAGGCCCTGTCAACGCCAGATGTGACAGAGATGTGAGTGCTCCTAAGTGTACATTAAGGTTTTGTTATAAAAATGTCTTCTATTGTCATATGTATAGCAGTCTTCAGTTCATATCGGAACATGTATTGTGTTTCTTAACAGCAGCCTTTGATTTGTGGGTGTGTACATGCAAAGTAATATAACAATGCATCCTGTTACAGTCTTTAGTTTTTAGAAGAATTTTGAGGTACTTGGAGGACTTAAGTACCAGAAGTACAGACTGTTATCTTGTACCATCTAAATCTGCTCGTACAGGCTGCAGCCCAGACTTCATACCAATATATGTCTTTAGTTAGCTGCTTGTCTGCTTTCAATGATTGCATAAATCTAGTATGACAACATGTGATTTTTGTGTCTTTCTGAAGATCTGCACATGAGGGAGAGGATTCCCTAACATGCTGCACATGCTTCTATTTTGTGAGTAACATGATAATTAATCTGAAATCAGGCATAAGCCACACTTTTTATGCTACCCTTCTTGGTATGCTTTGTACCCATGGTGTTGCCATTCACTCTTCTTCCGCAGCAGCTCCAGAGTATCTATGTAAGTAAATCCCCGAGATTCATGAAGCTGCGCAAAGATGGCATTAGCCTTGTGCTGACCGTGTGGCGCAGAGATGGTGCAGCAGCACCACATGCATATTAATGAAGGCGCACTGCCGTAACGGCCACATGCATAGGAAACATGCGCAAGTGCAGGGGGTGTGTCCAAGCACTGTAAGGAGGCATAAACATGGCTGCATACGCACAACCTAAAATGCTGAGTAGTGCAACCTGCCTCTAATAGTAATCACTCCTACCAGTGTCCATGGATACTGAAATGTATGCAAACCATATAAGACAGTTTTGCAAACACCAAAATAAAAAGTAAACACAAAGGCACATAGCTGAATATTGAGTCCCCGTCCCTCGAACAAATGACATTTAAAATCCCGTGCCCGTATTGCATTGTAGTGTCGATAGTTATACTAAGTGGAAGCGAAATGCATCGTGTTAGCATGCCACCAATTGCTAAGGCTAGCCCAATGGTTAGGGTTACCACCTGTCCCACATTGTAAGGGACAGTCCCCCCTCTAGGCAGTTGTGTCCATACCAAAACCATTATAAATGTCAAATGTCCTGCAATTGTAGGACATAATTATGTCCCATATTTTATGTAATAGTCCCATACAATACTTATTTCCGTATGTAAAATGCCTAAATGTTACAAGAAATAGAATAAGCAAGTAAACTAAACAGAATAAGCAACTAAACTGCTACAACAATAAGCTTATATTTAGGCATAAAACAAAAGTATTATCCTTTGAACTGACCTTGGGTATGTGTTGGCCTGTAAAATCTGATGTGTGTCCCAAAAATGTCCCATCCTGGTCATATGAAAAGGGGGCAACCCTACCAATGGTCAGAGCATTAGCCCAATATCTGCCCATTCACTGTCCAAGTCGTCCTTGTCAGAATGGCCCAAAGATGAATGGGTATTACCTGGGTCTACCTACCATGTCATGAAAGATAAGTATTTGCATTTACCTCTGTGCGTGAAGTACAGCATGTGGATGATCAGAAATGCTAGAATAGTCCTTACAACCATACTGGTACCAGAGATATGTAGTGTACGAAATGTGTTCTGTTGACTGTGCCATGGGCCATCAACCAGATAAGGGATGGATGGTGTCTGTGGAATATGAGAGTGGGGGGTGACGGGTAATGTATTAATTCGCCAAGGGGAGACTGGGTTGGATGCACAATAGGTGAACTGGAGGTGTACAACGGAGCAGTGGGTGAATCAGAAAGATAACCAAAGAACAAATATTCACATCCGCAATACAACCTGACAGGCCATACTGTAGAACACAATCCCACAAACATATGAACATTAAAATGTGCGATGCACATGTACAGAAATGTTACCGGCACATACCCACATAATGGTCTGGCCTGAACTGAGCCATCCAACCCCAACACACCTGGATTCCTAATTGAATACCCATCATCCCCTCCACAGCATGCCCCCCCTTCCTGAACGTCTACCAAAACCACCCATACTCAGGCTGCTAGCTAGGCGCAGCCATATCTGCACATAGTGACCCCTACTCATATCTAGTAGGCAGTCTCACCCTAGGCAGTCTCAGGATTGCAAACTATGTATCCCTTGCATGTATAACCCTACCTTATTTTTGTAAAGCCAAAGGAATCGAGGTCATCGGTCCCCACAATTTTTGGATATCCCTCATGGGATAAGTATCTGTTCTAAACATTAGACTTTGTGTCATGACACGATGTCCAGTCCTGTAGACATCTAGACACAGTTGTATGAGCAGTAGTTGTCCACAAGACTGCTCAGCCTCCAGCTGGTCCTGCAGAACCTACGACCTGGGATTAAACACCTGACCATGATGCACGTCTCCCCACATACATTATCAGGAATATATACCTTACACATTCGCATAGTGGCAGTCGGATATAGGGTGATTAAGGCACTTTAAAGCAGATGTAA